>NC_143527.1:25871673-26071673 GCF_031878675.1 Megascapheus bottae
TAGCCAAAGAACTTCTCGAAAGTTCCACGGGATTAGATTCCAAGACCTTATGAACCTTAAACTAGTGTATTCATTTTGCTTGATTTCCAGAGATTCTAATGTATCTGCAACTCCCCATGAAGTGAAAGAAGATAGCCAGGGGAATATTTCTGGGGGAAAAAGAAATGAAAGAAAGCATTATGATTTGACCATGAGTAGGAATTTCTTTTCCAGAATAACTGACTCTTCTATAGTTCTGATTGACCCTGGACTAGTGAAAATGCAGTGGTGATGATGATAAGGGATCCTCAAGCCAATTAGAATCCATGGGATGGTAGAAACTATTTCCATAATGTGCATTCTTGTGGCCTAGTACTTGGGGGTTGTATCTGATAGACTCTTCATGAAAACATAGTTCATACATGAATGAAAACAAATGTATAGTGAAATCCAGAAGACTGATCAGTTAGAGCAAGCAACCTTGGCTTCTTGCATCCTCTTCACAAGGGTGATATTTACTGGTAGATATTGCTTAAGGCAGTGTCATGTTCACTGTGTGCCTGTTTCCTCACCAGATGTTTTCCATGAGTGGGAAAATGAGACACAGTTTAGTTGACCTCATTGTTCTTTGTGATAAACTCAGCAAATGCTAATGATCAGACATGAACAAGATAAAATTATCCTTACAAGAATGTGTAATATATAGCTCAGCTACTCTACTAAGTCTCCAAGGCAGTTAATATCTTGAATTGTATCAGCTATCTCTTTTTTCATAGTATGTGGCCCCAAATATCAATTTCTAATCCAAGTATTTTTACATTATATTTATCCCAATTCTAAAACCAGGAATATTCACAAAGCACAAAACACACATGCACATACATTTTATTATATGCTATGGTGATAGGGGAACAAATATTAAATTCTTCCTTCCAGTAATTGTCATGAATATAAACATAGAAATATTTGCATAATTAGCATAGGATAAAATCTAAGAAGGTTTTGATGTTATCATTTGTTGATCATCTCCAAATTCCAAGGTTGTCCTGTTAAATAATGAACCCTGTTCAGACTTGCCCCAATTTTAAATCTAAGCTTCTAAAATTTACTTCGTATAAACTTGATTTCTAGCCTGCTCAGAAAGCCATTCAGGAACTTCATTTGCCAATATGAATATGATTTTCAATAGGGGATTTCTTCATATAAGTTCTTATGAATTTTTAGATTAATGAAGAAATATTTTTGATAATTTTATTTTTTTGTAGAAAATCTGATCTTAATAAATAAGCTGAATCTACATAATGGGATAAAATATGAATAATAAATGATGTCAGACCAGATGCTACACACTTGTAATTCTAGCTGCTGCAGAGATTAAGGATAACCTAAGAAAATATTACAAAGATCCTACTTCAAGCACAAACTGGAAGTGTTAACACATGACTGGGGTCCTGGAAATTTGGGAAGTAGAGAAAGGAGGATTCAAGTCCAGTGTTAATTTAGGGAAAAGTTACTCAAATAACTTATTAAAATAGACTTAAAGACTAGGGAGTGCAAGTAGTAGAATACCTGATTAGTGAGTGCAAGGTCATGAGTTTAATCTCCAGCACCACAAAATGAGCAATAACATGCGTAGCACTCAGAATTTAGTTAGGAATGTATTACCATGTGAGTTGTTGTAGAATCTTACTTGTACAAAGCCGTTATGGTCATCATTGCAAAATTCATGGTGACAGCTATATATGTACAATTTACCTTCAAGAAGAAACATCACTCCAGGAAGAAAAAAAACTACAAAGCATGCTTTCCTTCATTCAGTTTTTAGATGAAATCTTTTTTACATAGAATCTCTGCCTGTAGGAAAATTTCCAAGTTCACCTAATCAAAATATGTCAATAAATAATGACTACTTTAGGCTCAGCACTAGAAATGTAAGTTTTTATTTATATTTAAAAAGTTATATAAATGAATTTCAATTCAACATGTTAGGTTATGAGTATAATGCATCTTGATCAATATCTTCTCTTTCATTGCTTTTGCCCATATGAAAACAATAGGGGGAAAGGAAATACCCTATTGTACTGTTGGTGGGAATGAAAACTGGTACAACCTGGGGGGTGGGAAATGGGGACCAAGACATGAGAAGGGATATCTATGTTTGTAAAGTAATGCACCTTCTATGTGGTGAATATAATGTATCCCTTTTTTTAATTACAATAAAAATATATATGTAAAAATAAAAAAAAAGAAAACTGGTACAACCACTCTGGACAGATGTCCAGAGTTTCCTCAAAAAAATAAACATAGGTCTTCCCTATGACCCAACCATACCACTTCTGGATATCTACCCAGAACACAAGCCAGGATATCTTACAGACACTTGCACATCCCTATTTCCATATTCATGGTTACACTACTCACAATAGCAAAGTTGTGGATATAACCCAGGAGGTACTACAATAGATGAGTGGATCCAAAAATGTGGTATATACAGAATAGAATTTTACACAGCCATTAGAACGAACAATACTTTATCATCTGCAGGAAAATGAGCAGACCTAGAACAAATCATGTCAAGTGAAGTAAGCCAAGCTCAGAAAGAGAAATGGTGTATGTTTTATCTCATATGTGGGAGCTAGATCTAAAATACACTGGGATGTAATAAATTATACAGATCTCTAGGCATTCACACACAGTGAAACCAAAGAAGGTTACTGTAAGGAAATTAATGGAAAGGCACAATGCTTATGTGCATTTGCTCATATAAAAAGATGTTTATATAAAAATATTCTCCAGAAAATGAAAATAAGAAGGTCCCCCTCTCTCTCTTGCTGTTTTGTTATGCAAACATAACAAAAAATGATACTCGCTGTTCACTATGTTGAAAATGAACTGTACAACTTATGAGTAGAGATGGGAGGGAAAAGGGAAAAACTGGAATAAAGTAAGTGAGGAGGGGACATAATCCAAAAAGAATTATACGCTTTGTAAGTTTAGTTCCTCTCTTCATCACTTAAACAAAAAATTATGTTCTAAAATCTATGTGTCTGAGATTGTATATAGAGATTCCCTTTTTGAATACTTTTTTGTTAAACATGACATTTGAAATACAATGTAAAAATCAATGTTAAAAAATTCATCAAGAAAAAAATTACAACTCAGAAAATTCTAGCTCATTGGGGATGATGCCAAATGAACTTATTAACTAGGGTCTGCATGGCGTACATATCCACTGCTGCTAACACTTAGGCACATATTTACTGACCAAGAACTGGTTCTAAACAAATAGATCACTGTGGATTGTGGACAAAAACAGGTTAGTTCTAAATCTGTAGTGTCAGTGACTTATCCCAGGCGAATGAAAAACAAAATATTTCATAAAGCTGCCGATATCAAGATGGAAGAGCTAATGATCCAGACCACAAAGAAGGTGCAGGGAAATGTAAATAAAAATAGTCAATACTGAGTTATATGCTTGCATTATATAAGAAGATCATTGACACCAGGGATAAAAATATTATCCATTTGTCTTTGGAGATTTTTTGTAGAATTACCCCTTAAACAATTTTTAATTGTTACTTTGGTTACTTTTAAAAATGAAATCAGCATGAAACCTGTATAAAAGTAGCTATGAGGTATGTTCCGTCCCTCACCATGCCTGGCATAGAAAACATTCGATAATGTTTTTGTTTTTTTAATTGATCAGTTGTTCTTGTAGGGAAAAGCATCCAATTTCACATTAAAATTTTCCATGAATAATACATTGCTATGTTACAAATTCTAATATATGGTATGTTAGGATTTTTCTTAGCTTCATCAAATGATTTCCAAGATTTAAAAGGGCAAGCAGAAAGTCTTGAAATGAGTTACGCAAGGTAGGTAGTTATTTACTTGAATATATCCTTTAACTTTTTGGTTTTCAAAAATGTTGGCAGAATTGGGGTAATATACCCTGATCTCTGTATGTTATGTTATGATGTAATCAGAACACTATATACAAAGGCATTGAACACAATCAATGCTATAGACAAAGAGATATTACCATCCTCATTAGCATTAAAGAAAAGAAACATCCCAAGGACAAGACCGCATAAATGTGAAATATCAACTTCACCCATGTATTAGAGTTGATTTTTAAAATTAACGTGAAGAACACTTTCCCAGATTCACATATATCAACCTCCACCTCTAATTTTAACTCAAGAAATTTCATTCAACAAAGACTACTTATGTAGTGTATACTCTATGCCCAACAGTTAATTCCTTTACCTTAATGAGACATGCCCACATCACCATAACAATCATTCCATATTACCAATAACAAGCCTAAGCTATTGATGCTTGTTTCTGGTGTTCTTCACAAGAGGGAATGTAAGTACATTCTGTCCCTTTTCCATACGGGCAAACACATCTGGATGACTGATTAATATCCTCCTGATGAAGGACTTTGGGCTGTAACTGGAGCCAGGACAGAATGGCACAGTCCCTAATGATGAAGTAGTGACACGTTGGCTGAGTACCTACCTTGTGCTTGGTGTAAAGTTCAGAGACACAAAACACAAATTTATCATCCAAGACCTATTCAATCTTCTTAAGAAGATAAAAATAAACCACATAAAATAATACAAGTTCTTATCTTCATGAGGGGACTTTGATAGAACAAAAAAAATATGCTAAAGAGAACAGTAAAAGTAAGCTGATGGTCCACGACAGGAGAAACTCTATTGCAGAGCTTTGAAAGTACAGGTGGAATACCTGGAAAATGTGGAAATTAGAATGAGGAACAAGAATGCTGAGCTATACCCAGCAGATGGACTGTGTGGGGAATAGTGGGATAATGAAAGGTCTTGACATCTTGTCAAAGGAGTTTAGACTCAGTGCAGCTGGAAGTAAAAACCCACTAGAGATTGTGAGCTAGGGAATAGCCTGACAATATAAAACAGCTGAACATACAAAACAGCAATCAGTTTGGAGCTTTTCCCATGGGTGCAGAGAACTGAGGGATTAATTCAGGTATGACAAGCTGAATATTCTCCACAGTCTCTGAAGTAGACCCAGGATCTCTGAGGCACAGCTCTCCACATCCTGCATTTAACAAAGGCATCTATACACCTTCCAGGCATGCATAAAGCCCAAGAACAGAAGTCTGTGAAAGAAAGAATTGGCATTTTAATTAAAATATTAGGAATTATATTTAATACTCAAATTAGGGACTCAAACTTGTAAAAAGTTACAAAACATTATCTTCAGAATTTTATATCAATTAATCCAGAAGAAATTGACTTTGGCCTTTGTGTAAGCCATATTATTTATTAATCCAGAGTTCAGAGCCAAAATATTTGGAGATGAGACTGTCATTTGCTAGCTATATGACAAAAAGTGAATGTCTTAACCTCTCTGGAATTTAACTTTTCAGTGCCCCATTTTATAAAATAGGAACAATTATAGTAAGTATTTTATGGACATAAAAATCTTTCTTTTTGGTTTGGTCATAGGGCTTGAACTCTGGGCCTGGATGCTTCCCTGAGCTCTTCAGCTCAAAGCTACCGCCCTATCCCTGGAGCCCCAGTGTTACTGCCAAAAGGCCATATCTTATACAAAGTACGTAATAAATGGCACATGAATAACTTGATAATAAATTGCAATTTGAACAAAAGCAGTACTCGTGGCATTAAAATTTCAAAAGAGTTTCTTTGATTCGCTGAAGAAATGCAGGTATTTTAAGAATTTTGGAGTATTTGTCTCAACATTTGATTTTTATCTGAGTACAAAGTGGAAGTGGTGTAAATTTTGCCCCTCCCTGGGACATTTGAGAATGATTGTAGATCCTTTTGGTTGTTCCAACTTCACGTTAGTGGCCTGGGGATGTGGAGCAGGGAAAGTTATTGCCCACTAGGAAAGAGACCAGGGAAGCTTCTAAATACCGTGCAACACATAAGACAGCTGTTCTAAAATAAAGGATTGCCATGTGCAAATACTGCAACTAGTACTAAATAACTCAGAAACCCTGGATGATGATATGTATTCATTGCTATGCCTTATCAACAAGGTATTTTGAAGAAAAACAGCACAGCAGAGGTTAAAAAGAATTCCCTGAATCCGTATCCTAGAACACATATCTTAAAACATAGCCTTTTGCTGTGTACCTCTCATGCAGTTTTCAACCACACTCTTGATGAAGGCTTCTTATTGTAGACTTGAAATCATGACGTACTGTCTGGTTGCATCATTCCCTTATCTACTCTTCAGCCAAATGGCATTTGAAGTAAGGAAATGATGAGAACACTTCCTTCATATAATATTGTCTTCTGTTAAGAAATCAAGAGCAACACTTGAAAAATTATTAGAGAGCCTCATAGCCACTCTGTGGGATCACTGAGACTATACCTTGAGACCACAGGTGCCAAATCATCCCTGGAAGAGAGTAGTTCCTGTACCTACAACTTTTGCAGAGGCTTCTTTGAGGCAATCAAATTCAAGTTGAGCTTGAGACATGAATAGGATGCTGGTGAAGGGGTTAAAGCAGCCTCTTGGGCCACAGTGGATTATCAAAAGTACTGTGGTTGTATATTTATCTGTGCAGGGAATAGTAGGAAATTCTCCCTGGGGAATCTATTTTGGAGAATGAAAGTAAAAGGAAGATTGGTGAGAACCGGAAGTAAGTTTGGATGAGACTAGAGACACTGAAGATGCATAGAGATACATCTCCCAGGGGGCGGTGAGGAAATAAACACATGTCCACATGTCCACAGCCTCCATTGCATGAAAACCACCAAGAGAAAGACTGTTTTTTTTAATGTTGGGCTACATCAGCAGTGAGGTAGACTTCCTCAACAAAAGGAAAGGAAATAAGCCTGCTTTCTGCTTTCACTGGTAAGTGGAAAAGGGCCTTCTGCCCTGGAGACCAATGCATACAGCATAAGCTGCTAAATCAGTTTTGCTTCCTGGGAAAGGTGTTATTTAACCTAGCAACAGTTTTAAGTTTGTACACATTTGCATGCTGAGAGGCGCTACAACACAGTGACATTTACAAACACCACCAGCAGCCCAGCTTTTAGCTTAGGGTGGGTATTCGTGTTTACTCAGTCACCTAGACTTCTCTCTTCTTTTTCATTTTGTTTACTAAGTTATACATGTAAATCAGTACATATCTCGAATTTACATACTAAATGTGACAGCCGTGGCTTTTTCTCCTACTCCATGTTTGCTCTCAGTAGCATGAATACCACCAGCACTTTTGGTGAACCACCAAGGTCCTTGCCCTTCTTACTTCTCAGAAAATCTTATCAATGAAGTTCACAGGAAAGGTTTAAGAGGTGCTTAGGATATTCCAAAGAAACAAATAGTGAGGCCTTCTTATAAACTAACAAAAGTTAAGAATCTCACCATTAATGTAAATTGAGAAATCAGGTCACTACCACACTACCTCTGTCTTGATAATTGCTATAAAGTGTAGATCAAATTCTAGGCAAAAAGAGCAATGCAAGTGGTGTTACAATACATATATGAAGTTTGAAAAAGAAATTCTGTGTTTTAGGAAGAACCAAACTATGCTAATGGACTGAGAGTGGCTCTTTGTCATCCTCATTTGCATGTGTGTGTGTAAGCTCAGATACCAGATTCAAGCTTTGTTGTGGTTTAGACGTGGAGTATTTCTCAGAGACTGATGTGTTCAACACTTTGTCCTCCAGTAATGGTGCTATTTTGAAGAAATCTGGCAAGGTGAGGAAGCAAGGCCAGGCTTAAGGAAGTGGGTTGCTAGGCGCTGTGTGTCTCTGAAGAATATCCCTGGTCTCTGGTCTCCTATTCCATCTCCACTTCTTGTCTCCCTGAAATAGACAGTTTTCCTCCTTCACAGGCTTCAGACTCCATGGTGACTTGCCAAAGTGTGTGTGGAATCCAGTAATCACGGGCTGAATGAACTCTTTAAGCCAAAATTTATCCCATCCTTAAATTATTCTCAGATATTTTGGCCACAGAGATTAGAAAGAAAACTTTGCACGCATTTCTCACTAAGTGCCGTCTGGGCCCCAGTAACCTTGTCTTGCTAGGATAAACCCTGGCACTCCTGGAGGACCACTAGCAATTATCTGTAATCCCAGCCTTTTTGTGTTATGCCTTCTTTTTCATTGTCTAACCCTCAATATTCTGAAGCAAGTGACTGCAGTTGGCCTTTTTAGGCAAACCCTTGTGCCTTTCTCTCCTTCCAGTCTGTCAACACTGACTCTTAGGCAGTATGGCTCAGAAACTTTCCAGAAACACTTCTTAGTTCATGAAAGAAGAGTTAAACCCTTAAGACATGATCTCTAGGAATTTTTTTGGAGTAGACAAGAAAATCAGTTAGTTCCCTGTCTTCTTCTCCCTCTAAACTTCTGCCTTGCTGTTTGTGACATTGTCTTTCTTCACGTAAAATAATGTCTACTCCTAATGGCATGAAATGGGCAAGATTAATTCTGAGGGTTTTTGTTAAATTCAAGTGTGATTTCTTTTACCAAATCTCATTCCATTTTTTTTTTTGCCAGTTCAGTACATTTTTCCATTAAGGGCTATCAAATTCAATCAAGATTCTCCATTCTTATGGTTCAACTCTCCTGATATTCAATGCTCCTCTCTCCTTCTCAGTGAACTTTGCTAACTACATGCATAGAGTTGTCAGTCAACCTTAGTTACATCAAATGGATGCATCTTAAGTATTTCATATCTCAGACAGGAGCAATAAGACCTTAATGATTTCCAAATGGAAACAAAATTCTCTGATCACTGACGGCCGTGCTATGTCAGCAGCAGAGAATGTCCCACTGTCCCAGTCTTCTGGTGGAAAGGGTTGTACTTCTTTAGTGATGAACCTTCCTATGCCTCACCTAATGAAGGGCTGCTCTGGGAATCCAGTTATATTTGAAGGGCAATAGTTAATTTCAAAGACTGAAACATTTCATAATTCTCACAACTACATTCAAGGATGAGAACTAATGTTCAGAACATCCTTAAATAACTGCAGCTATGTTTATTTAATTTGCTTCCTCTAAATTCACATGCACATATATCATAGTTTTTGTTTTTGTTTTGGTTGGTTTTTTTTGGTGGTAGTAGAAAAAGAGAACAATGTACACTGTGATGGAACCACTAATGAGCTGATGCTATCTACCGGCCTCTTTAAAATGCTGTTCCTTTCCTGTTTTGCATTTGTTAGGTTATAATTTTAAATTAGGTATGCATCTCAAATGCTCCTCTGGAAAGCTTTCCTCTCTCATTTTCTTTTACTTTGCAATCCAGGAATTACATTTCCTTAGGAATTAACAGAGGTTCACACATGCCCGCATACACATCTGCACATATCTTATACTTGAGAGAACCTGCGTTTAGAGGTTAAGTTGCAATGGAGATGTGTGTATGCACACAAAAACTCTCCTTGCATGTGTGACATATATTATACTGTATTTTTTTGGGGGGTCTTTAATCTTTTGACCTTTATTCTATGACTATTTAAGAACTTTTGTTTCCTAAAAGGTAGCATCTCTCTTTGCCACCTTATATGTCTGTTTAAATAAAATCTTCAGTGTCTAGTGAGGTTACATAGATGGAGCTTTGCAATTTGGAAAGAAAGACAGTTGATGATGTGTTGAAGAAAATGAGTGATATTTAATGTGTCGGGAAATTGAAGGTCCAGTTCCCCAGGACAAATCTCTTCAGCAGCTGTCCATTATCATGATAGCAGCATCTTTTTTATTCTCCATAGTTTCCTGGCTTGGGCCATAAATTATATGGTCATCATGATGCCTAGCATTTATGCACAATGTAATTATAGCTGCTGAGGAAATGTATTTACTGAAAAAGTAGACTGCACAAAGACAAATATGCTCTAAATTTTTGTAAGAGTTAAAAGAACATTTTAGAAAGGCCAATCCCATTCCTAAACATAGATGAGCCAGCTATGCCTATCCTCACCCTTCCCTGCTGAAGCCTTCATTTTTGTTTCTGACAACTCATTATCCATCATTCAGGATCTTCATGTTGGTATCTGAATTTTCTGCTTAGCCTCCAAACTTGCTACTTGCAACAGTATTCTACTAGACTGTAGTGAAAAAAAAGTCTTTGAGTCCAACAAAATCAAATAGTATAAAACGTTTCCAAATTCTGTATTTTGTTGCTGTTGTTTTAAATGACAGAATGATTTGAGACTAAGACTCTAGACTATAAGCTTGGTAGAACATTTGATTTCTGGTGACTTCTCAGTTTATGTCTTCATTATGTGTAACACATTTATTAGTCAAATCAGTTGAAAATCTTTGGACATCAGTGTGTGTGTGTGTGTGTGTGTGTGTGTGTGTGTGTGTGTGTGTGTGTGTGATTATTTAGGTTACACCCAGCAGGAATCAGAATGCTGAAAGAATGGAATATTTTGACTCTCCAAGAACCAGTGTATATACCTTCACATATGAAAGTAACTATTCAGCCCACAAAAAATTTCATGCTTCAATAAACTCCAAGCAAACTTGGTTTATATCTGTCATTTGCCAATGAGCACAAGGGTCTAGCGATATCTCTTATCTACTGCCATTTTTTAATGTGTTAATTCGACTCCCTCTGTTGGACATAAACTCCACAAGAACCAAGTTAGGGTCCCTCTTTTTGTACTGATTGAAGTTGATTGATGGACTGTGGGTGATGACTTCTTAAAACCTATAAACTGTACACTTCAGGGTTGGGAGCATGTTCTAGTAGCTAACCGCTTGCCTGGCATACAGGAAACCCTGGGTTCAATTCCTCTGTACCACATTCATAGAAAAAGCCAGAAGAATTGGCTCCAGTGATAGAGTACTAGCCTTGAGAAAGACCATGAACAATGCTCAGGCCCTGAGGTCAAGTCCCAGGACTGGCAAAAAATAAAATTAAATAAAAATGTACACTTTTAGAAAGTTCAGAGTAGCTTTTATGAAAAGTAATCTCTTCTTAAAAAAACATGCCTATGTCATCTTCTCAGTCATTGAGTATCTAAAACATTTCTTGGAGACTCAACATCATGGAGTTCCTAGGAGCAGAGATGAAAAGCTTTTCAATGATGGTCTCATACAGAAGTTCTGCTCTACAGATGAAAACGATTGCATCACTACGAAGTGACATGTTCAGGTGCCATGTCAAGTGGGTTTAGGACCTGATACTAGAGAGTAAGCTGATGTCTTCCCCTACTCTCTTCCCTATCAAACAGGCCCAGACTATATGAACGAGTCTCTGAGGCAGAATATCAATTTCCTAGTCAGGGAGTTTTTGATTTGGCTGTGAAATAGAGACGTGTGCTCCCTCAATATCATTTCTTGCCTTTTTTTTTCTTGCAATTTTAGGATTTTTTTTTCCTGAAATCATCTCCAGACCTATAATCTCCCAAACTGCTTGTCCACAATTGCTCTCTACTCTCCACAGGAGGGAATCATCTGTGGAGCATCTGACAAAAATCAGGAGTATTTTTCACAACATGCCACCATCAGGATGGCTCTTTCTGGACCTGACAGCCCAGGTTCCTCCCTCCCCTCTGAATTCTCACTGTCTCATTCTGAAAACCCCTGTGTCACTCAGCATTGTATCTGTGGATAACAGTTTCTTCCCTCCTCTCCTCCTATCTCTTTCCTTTCTTCCTGTCTCCCCGCGAGCAGAGACTTATGCTCACAAGACCCATACTCTATCTGGCCCCACATTTCCAGTCTTTGACTTTATAATGTCTTACTCCTGCCCATCTGTTGCTTGGGTATTTCTCCTAAAACTCTAGGCCGCTCCTTGATCCCACATAAACTCCTTTTCAACGATCTCTTCTAAACCATCAAGTTAAATACAGTGTATGACTTTTCCTCATTTGTTTCTTTGTTTTATTTGACATTTATTCAAAACCACACTATTCTGCTACATTGTTTGTAGATCATCCTTTACAGTATATAGGGTCACTTTTTCATATATAGAACTATTTGGGTTATCAATCTGGAGAATCGTATCACAATCCTGTGTTAGGATATTGTACTCAGAATGGAATCAGATTAGATTTTGACACTCAATGCCCCAGGTGTACGGTTTGCATACCACTTCCATTTTCTGTAAAATAGCTATTGCAGCACAAATATTCTGTTATGAGACAGCGCTCTAGCCAAGGTGAGATATGAAATTCATAAGTTAGGAAAATCAAAAAATGGTATCTTAATATGAACAGGAGAAAGGAAATAAGTAGAGGAATTACTCTTTCTCAAATTAGCCATTCATTATCACAGAGGGAATGAATATGTATTAACGTGCTCATTCACTGTTGAGCAAGTCTTGAGAATTTCCAATACTTGGAGATTTCCAACCTTTATACTTTATTAGTTGTGATTCCTACATTCAGCCTTGCTCTGGTTTCTGCTTATTCAAAGAACACTGTATTCTTCCTTCTTCTCATGAAGTTCCTTTCTCAGCCTCTTTTCATTTCCCTCCAGTTTCTGAAAATAATGCCTCCTTTGCACTACTCTCCACCTTTCTTGGCTAGGAAAACATAAGTGCATGTGACCATTTCTATAAATACCCTGCCCCCAAATCTAATCATCTGGGAGATTCTTGTTGTTTGTCTGCTTCTTTGCCTTTGGGCCACACAAGTATTACACGTTCCTTATTTAAGCAGAAGGCTTATAACAAGGGAAATTCCGGTCTCCAGGACTTACAGTCAAGGTAGAGAAAAGTCTTCTACAATGGAAGGAAATGAAGATTAATGCTATAGCTCGAATGTGATTTACCCCACAGAGATTCATATGCTAGAAGCATAATCCCAAATATGTAAGGGTGTTGAGAGATGTCAGTTAAGAGGTGGAATCTAGAGGTAAGTAACACTGTCCTGAGAAAGGATTATTGCCCTCTCCTGACCTTGGGGAGATGTAGTGGTACAGATTAAATCCCACAGAAATTAAAATTATGAAGTGAGTTCAGCTTTGTCAACCCTCCACCCCACCCCCAACTTCATTCTCCTTCATGTCTGTTCCTATTGCACACAGACATTTGGGCACCCAACATATCATGCTGTAGCCAGAAAATCCTTATCAGACACCAGAACCAGGCTGGTTGGACTTCCCAGATAAAAGAATCATGAGTCAAACAAACCCTGTTTTATGGTAACTGCATAAAACAGAGTAAGATGGCCATTTAGGGAAAATCATAAATGGCTATGGAGGTTTAGGGGGAAGGTCTTCATTCACACAGTAGAGGAGTGTCAGAGAAGGCTGAGTTGGGTTAGGGGCCTTAGGGACTTTAGTTCTTAGAACAGGTAATGGGCTTATCTGCCTGGAAAGTGAGGTACCAATCCAGTGCCTTGGCCTCCACTGCAGCCTTGTGTCTTGTACCACCTGGCACTCTAAGAAGGCAACAAAGCTCCAACTGCCAAATACAGTCAGAAGGAGGTTTGGGGGTTAATGAGTTTTGTTAGCGTGTTGCTTTAATTGCTGTCGTTATTTCTGTACATACGCCTAGAGGCTTGCAGTGAATGCATTTTATTATTAATATTAAGCATTTTGTACAGCACTTTCTGTTTGCAAAGTGCTTTACAATCATTAATTAGTTATTCCTCCTGACACCCTGGTGAGGTGATCCAGGCTTCCTTCATTCCCCTGCTCAGTTATAAACGACAGCCCCAGTGTGCTGAGGTTAAATGACTTGGCTAAGGTCACCAGGCCATTCACAGAAAGGCTGGGATTAGAATTCCCCTGTCTCACTTAAGGCTGGGGCTGAGGCTACTGCAATGAGCCGCTTCCCTGAGCTGTGCTCATAAATGTTACAGTAAATAAATAAATGAAGCTGAAGGCAGGTAAAGAAATGATTCTGAGACCTTATTGTTAAAGCCAAGGGACACCTCTGTCACTGTGGCAGGAAGTAGAAATTGCTGAGAGAAGACAAAAAGTAAGCGCCTGTAATAATATAACTTCCACCTTCTCTTAGCTAGTTTTAACTCGTCCTCCAGGAGACCCTCACTGTCCTTGCTGCTGGCTCCTCTGAGTCTGTTTCCTTTGCACGGTCCCTCTTAACTTTGAAAGCAGTTACTGCCCAAAAGGGCCCCGAGATGTATAATAACACGCAATGCCTGGAAGAGCACCGTGTCAATTTAATTTGAACCAATTTGACAAGTCTGATACACTTTCAGGACAGCAGCCCACCACAAGATGACACGAGGCTTCTCTTGTTAGGTTCTTACCCTGGCTATTTCTCCTGGCGGTAATTACCTTAGATCAAGAGACCGATTGTAAACGCGTTATGTTTTGCTGACAGCACAAAGCTAGGAAGAAGCAGGAACTCCAGTTTGAGAGGCAAGGAAAATGCAACACGATGTGCTTCCCTCACTTAAGCTGCTAGGTGGCAAATGGAATTCGGTATTGACACTCGCACGTTCATGCCATTGGCCAGAGAGAGGGGCGGACAGGAAAGTGCTGATCTGCAGAAGAACATTTTCTGAGGGTGTCTCTGGGTCATGCTGCTAGAAAAACCACAGAAGGAATCATTAGAACAAAGAGCCTCTGGGAATCGTCTTTGTATTTTCAAATAAAGTATGCACTTAGGAAACAGTTGCCCCCACCCTCTTTTTACCCTACACATTCCCAGATCCACTCTCCAGTTCTTCTGCCAAATGGAGTAGCTCCTAAGACATTTTCCAGGGATTGGTGATCAAAACCAACATCCTGTAAGGAAATAAGAGATTTTTTTTTTTTCTAAAAGCAGGAGGATTCCATTTAAATCCCCTGTGACAGATGTTTTTGTAAAAAGCAAAACCTGTTTTGCCTCAATTTGAACAAGACCAGCCCAGCCTTGATTTACGCTCATTACTCCTCAGAAATCTTCCTTTCAAATGTGAGAGGGGAATATGACTGTTCAGTTAGTAACATATTTCTCACTTCCATTTTTGATGAAATTTTCAGAAAAAAAAGTCACAGAACCAGATGGGCCACCTTCCTCCGCAGTGCCCAAAGTTAGCTTTACCTTCAAGGAGAAGAAAACACCCTGGATGGTTTCACAGCAGCTTCTTTTGTAAGGGGTTTGTTTACTTGTTTTAAGTAATTTTCCATGTGCTAAAATGAGCCCATTCTATGGATCTCTTGTATTGCATGGTGCTGAATGGTTGAAGAGGGCAGCAATTAGTGGGCATGTGGAAAAAAAGGACAGCAGGCTGTATTCTTGGAGAACTCACCGTGGAGGGAGAAAAACAAATGGATTTAAGCCAGGCACCAGTACTTACCTATCATCTTAGCAACTCAAAAGGCTGAGATATCAGGATCAAAGTCCAGACTTTGGAAACACCACAAGATTCTTATCTCCAAGGACATACCAAAAAGCTGGGAGTAGAGATATGTCTCAATTGGTAGACTACAAACCTTGAGCACCAAAATTCAAGGATAGTGCAGAGGCTCTGAGTTCAAGCCCCAGAATTGAGTCAAACAAATAAATGTGTCTATATGTGTGTACACAGTTACAAATAATGATTCTGTCCAACGGAATGAGAGATGGGCCACATGCCAACACAGGGACCAGCTACATGCATTTTGGGATTACAGATGAAAATAAATGTCAGGGGATACATGGAAGAAGAAAGAACCGAGAAATTTCTTGAAAAATAAAGATGCCTACACAGTATCTACCCATGTGCATGCAGAGACAGAAACTTATGGGTTATTTTTTCTTAAATTTAAGAATCCCATTTAACCTAAAGTTACTGAGTGGTATTCTTTGAATTCAGGTATGATTACCCTCTAAAT
Organism: Megascapheus bottae; assembly: GCF_031878675.1. Taxonomy (NCBI): domain Eukaryota; kingdom Metazoa; phylum Chordata; class Mammalia; order Rodentia; family Geomyidae; genus Megascapheus; species Megascapheus bottae. The sequence goes on from NC_143527.1 coordinate 25,887,399, forward strand.
TTTATAAGCTGCAGAAATTTGATCTGGAGTTTACCTGGTTCAATGAGAAAAAGATAGGTCTCAAGCCTGGCTTATATATTATTTATGGACATGAAGATCCTGAATTACTTCTATGATTCTCTTTTTTTCATGAAAGGTTCTAGCCATTATGCCAAGCTCCTACAAGGCTCTAAAACTCCTGGAGAAGAACAAGTTTTGATTCTTCATGACGACCTCTTGGTTAGCATCAGATCCCCTAAGAGAGTGAAGCTCTTCTCTGCCATTCTTTTTTCCCACCTCCTCTGATTTCAAATGCAGTATAAGTCATTGATCTGGTCTTCTAAGGGACTGATATGTGCAGCAGTACGGATTCTATGAGTAGTCATCAGTAGAACAACGTGGGAATCACCTCTAATATTAATTAGACACCTGTTATAGGGTGCAATGAGCACTACTAAATGAATTGCCATGATTTTCTATAGAATTCCCACAACATTCCTATGAATTAGATCTATTTATTATTCCCATGCTTAACATACATAACTTCAAGCTTAGAGCAGTTGCAAAGAATTGCAAGAGTATACATCAAGTAATTGGCTGTATTGGGATAAAAGGCATCTCTGCTGACTCCCACTGTACTGCTCTTAATTTCCACCTCTCTCAGTGAGCAGGCAGGGATGGATGCCAATTTATCCAGAAGAGATACTATTCCAGCTCCACTGTTTTTAACAGTGGAAACTTGGGAGAGCAGAAGAGAAAGATACGTGAACAGCCAAACAGATTTTTAAAATTCTATTCACGGTTGCGCTTACCTCTGAATCACAGAGAATTAGTCAGAGACATTCTTTACAAATAATTGTTAACTTTTGTTCCTACCAGTTGCAAATAAATATCAGAGCGAGCCACCATTTCCCATTCCAACTAGAAAAGGAAATGAAGTTGGTAAATTTTGCAGTTGTATATTTCAGGGCAAGTGGAGGATTCAGAATATAAATCTGAGCTTGTCTGACTCTTCACCATGATTCTTTTAAAGGAGTTTTCAAAAACAATATGTTTAAATGAAATCCAAATGTTAATCTTCAGGACTGTAATTAGGTCCTCATATAAAAGAAATCATAAGAGATGGATTGCTATAACTACAAAAAGGACTCTTTTAATCTAAACCTACACTTAACAGTTGAGCTGTTAAGTCTTTGTGAAACATGAAAAAATGTGGTAACTATAGGATTCTGGGCTTTTTTATGTACTTGCTGAAATCTAGATTAGAAATATGTGATTAATTCAAAATATGTTATTCCATGGGTTAACTACAATCAACTTCAAGCATAAAAATAATATCTGACCTGTACTTAACACTCTCATAGGGCATATTGAAAGTGCAACTCTGAAACCACCGAATCTAACAATTTAATTCAACATGTATATACCAATATATTGAATGAACTCAACAAAAATCCCATGGCATTGTGGGATACAAGAGAAAGCACATTTCTTTTATGGCCAGAGATGTTGAGCATTTCTTCATGTGTCTATATGCCATTCTTATTTCTTCTTCAGAGAAGTCTCTCTAAGTCTTTGGCCCATCCTTTTTTTTTTTTTTTTTTTTTTTTTTTGCCAGTCGTGGGCTTGAGCTCAGGGCCTGAGCACTGTCCTTGGATTTTCTCAAGGTTAGAGCTCTACCACTCGAACCTCAGCACCATTTCTGGCTTTTTTCTATGTATGTGGTACTGAGGAATCGAACCCGGGTCTTCGTGCATGCTAGGTAAGCACTCTACCACTAGGCCAAACTCCCAGCCTTTGGCCCATCTTTTAATGGGAGTGTTGTTTCTTTGGAGATTTGTTTTGGAGAGATTCAATTTTTTTAGCTGTAGATATAGTTTAGATATGAGGCGTTTGTCTGTTGTATGTTTAGTGAAGATCTTCTCCCATTCTGTGGGATATTTAAATTGCTAGGTATATCCTTTGCCATACAGAAGCTCTGCAGGTTAATGCAGTTCCTGTTGTCCAAACATTTATTTGTTGTGTTTCTGGGTCTGTATTAATATAGGATGAGGTTAAATGAAAGGATCTCCAGGATATGGAAAGAAAAGTTTTATCCTGTGTAATTGTTGTTCTTAATATACTGTGTTATTTCTCTCCTCTTTGGTTGACCTTTGGTTAATCTCATATTGTTCCTGTATCTGACTTTGTTACCTGGCATGTTGTATATACTTTTATTTGTTTATTTGAAATAGGAAAGGGAAGGTGGGAAAACAAGATGATTGGGAGGGATTGGGGGAGAGTAATAGGGACAAAATATGAGAAGGGATATCAATGTACGAGAAGTAATGCACCTACGATCTGGCTAATATAATTGTAACCCCTTTGTATATTACAATAAAAAAGAAAAAGAGAGAGAAAGCACAGAATTTTTCCTGAAGAATTTTATCATTTAACTGAGAATAGAAAACTGTACATGTGAAATTATAGAAATCCAATAGAGGAAGATGTAAAACTCAAAATCACGGTATTATATATTGATGTGTTGTGACAATAGTACAGAATGAAACAATAGGGGAGAGGAGGTCAATACTGGAAATATTATTTGAGTAAACTACTCTCTAGACCTTCATTGTACATAGAAGTTTTCCCCTAAAGGTGCATGGACAATTTCCCACTGAAAAGCGAAGCAAGATTATGACCAATGTTTGATTAAAGCAAGAGATGAAATAAACTGGTGGTAGACCCACACAGTGTAGAGGAGGGAAGATCAGCTGGGAAGTTTGGTCCATTAGATAAATGGCCACTTCCATTCACCTTAATATGCAAATCTGTAGTATGTTCTTTTCCTATTCACTGGAGGAAAAATGGGCTCCAATTGCAACTTGGTGGAACTGGTCAGAACACCCTGCAGATCCTCACTGAAATACCTCTCATCAAGAGGACATTTAAGACCATGGTGAGGGGTTCAAATAGCCAATAGAAGGACTTACTGAAATGAGAGCAGCAAAATAATTTCCCAGATTGCCAATGACTATTAAAATAGTCCATGAGGGTCCATGGTTATTACTTTAACAATTAGTTAATTTTAGCAGCAGGGAGGCCATTAGCTGACCAGCTCACTCTCCGGCCCAGCATATCCTAGCCAATGAGCTGTGATTGGGGCAATAAAAATGAGATTGTGCCTAGACAATAAAATATTCAAACTTTTTAATATGTGGTAGAAATTGACTATATTTAAAGTGACAGGACATCATTTTTCCAAGAACCTTTTCCAAGGCCAGTATGCCTAATTATTGTTCTATCACATTGAGTTCAGATGTAAGAAAAGCAACTGCAAAAGGGAAGAGGGAGTGAAAAAATTATTCAAGTTTATAAAGAAGCGAACAAATACATCATGTGTGCTGCAGTGAGTAGATATATTGGGTTTGTTTCCAAAAAGGAAAATAAGATTTGTGTAAAAATCACCATGTAAGTATCCAATTGGTATGATTTATAAAGAATATGAAAATTAATGATGTAAACATGACTTTATCTGTGAATATTGTCTATACCTAATGTCTTTACCCATAAATGCTATCAAATGTAAGAGAATGTGGATTTAAATTTATTTCTACACAATGCACGCAAGTATCTTAAATATTCTATATTCAATGAATGTAAATGTTGTGAAAACCACTGAGAATGGAAATGAGTATGCAAAACTTTCTATGCCAATAAAGCCAACATTACTATTTCTCTCTCAATCGAGTTTTGTTTTTCTATCTCAAATAGAATCAATATAAACTTGGAATTTATGTTGGGATGAGAAGCCTGAGTTCTGTTTCTTGTGCATGTATGCTACAATAACCTGGCAGAATTTCTCTCATCACCTGTGGTCTTGAGCAAAATTTTCTTTAGTATGTCCCTAGTACATTGAGGTTCTTGCTTGAAAAAGCATGATATGTTTCCTAATAATTTAAAGTTCTTTACCTTCCAAATGTTTGATGCAAAGAACACTTTATAATTAGGTGGATGCATGAACACACTTTAGAGGACAGTGTAAAGATGGGAGTCCAAAGCACTACTATATCTATAAGAGATTTTCCTGATGGAAGATGCTACACTTGCTAGTGTATCAAGCAGTGACAAAGCAAACTATAGCTTCCAGATGTGCTTCAACACAGCCAACTCAACCATGACACACAACCCACTCCAGGTCACACGATGAATCTATTGTCCACAAGTTTTGTCTGTTTCAGACTAGTTGACAAGCATCCCTAGCATTGCTTTTATGCCATCTCTGAGGGCTTGGCCCATCACTTAGCTTCAAATTCACTGGTATTCATTATATGATTTTTTTAAAGGAGAAAGGAAAGAAAGAATGAAAGAAAGAAAGAAAGAAAGAGGATAATTTACATTTCCTGATTCAAAGGCAGGGTCTATTTATCATTGCCTGCACATCGCTTATAAAGATGATAAATGAATGTATAGTAACTGAACCCTAAAACAAAATAATGTGTTTTTCTTAAAGCTTCACGGGGCTGCATTTCCGTTGTAATTAGTTTACTTTTTTTAATCAAATTTTGTTAAGCGGCAGAAAAAATGAAAGCTGATTTTCAGACTGCTAAAAGCAACCCCCCCGAAAAAGAGAAAAAGAGAGAAACTAAGGATATTTTTTCATATGTAATGGCCCAAAATTATCGAGGAAAGTGTGCAAATTTCACAAACAGCAAGGCTATAATCACACCTTGCCGACTCTATGATATTCAAATATTGCTTGCAATGAATGAATTTGTCATTTCCTATAAACTCATATACATTGCAGTTCCATCTTTGAAAATTTATAATGAGAATAACATTAAAGTTTCTATGGTCCCATAATGCTCAGGATATATTGAAACGCAAAAATACTACCATTGCAATTTCAGTACTTCACCCTAAAATAAATCCCCGTTCCCTGAAAAGAATGGATTTGCTGGACTCCAGTGGTTTTCCTACCTACTCAGAAGGTTGAAATCAGAGGATTGTGATTCAAAGCCAGCTGGCAGAAAAGTCTGCAAAAACTCTTCTCTCTCGTTAACTACTAAAAAGCCAAAGGTAGCTCAAGTGATAGAGAGCTGGCTTTGAGCAATAAGCTAGGAAGATTACCCAAGCCCTGGGTTCAAGCTCCAGGGATGGCCCAAATATACATAAAAGTATGGACTTGATCCATCTCGAGGTGACCTGAACTCAATATTGTTCTTCCATCCCTCAGTGGCATCCAATCCAACTTCCTCTACCAGATTCATGCATGTGTTTCTGTCATTGTAGTTTTTACTTCCTTATCTTTCAAACCCCAATGCCCTATCTTCAGACAATGGAAGTTCTTTCTGTAGAAAGAGGTTTCTGCATTCATATTTCACCTAGCACATACTCTTGGCAATGAATTGTTTTCAGATTTTAAATGGTTATTAACTTCTTAGCAATATCCTTATCTCCAACTATAATTTCTAATCCTTAATAAAGATTATGTATGATAAAAGCCCAGTGTTCGGTGATTGATATTACTCAGATTAAGAAAGCAAATCTTCATTGGCACTTCAATGGCACTATGACCATTGAGGCAATATAATCTCTTACACATAGGATCCCAGCCTTAAAGGGCCCAAGAGTCTGTGTTAATTCTACTGCTGGCCTCTTAAACAGAACAAGCAGAATTATGTCCACTTTCATATCTGATATATGCTGGACATCTTTTTCTACAAAACACCTGTACTTGGAATACATTTGAAATGTTTGGAGACCTTTGAGTGATCTTGTCCTTCTGTTTGCATTCAGTCTGGTCTCTATTCCCTGCTGTTCAACAGTTATCCCCTCCAAACATTCTTTCACATAGTGTCCCAGAACTATTATGTTCTTAAATCTCCCCCTTCCTTCCCCATATCATTTAGAACGATTCTTAGACCTTGTTTTCTTTCTCCAGAGAAAAATGTATGTGATTGGACTTCACTCTGGGCCCTAGAACATGGCATCTTTCAGGAAGGTGTCAGATAATCACTATTCACGTGTCATGCGATGATAATGGATAGGGGTAGCACTGAATGAGCACAAGACATGTCCCTGTAATTGTTTCATCCCAGAGTAGTATGACTTTAGTGCACCAATCCTTATGGATTTTTTCCTGTAGACTGTGTCTTATATCTATAAAAAAATAGCAGGAAGTTTTCCAAATTTTGTCTTACTATAGTTAATTATTTTCCAAAGTCTTAGTTTTCTATTGCTGTTCGAGATACTATTTCATATCCATTTGCTCTCATATGTTTGTCCTAAGTTGTGTGCTGTTTTTTTTCACTTTATGTATCTTCAATCACTGGGATTAATCATGTTCATATTGAATACCAATTCAACATAGACATTTGTTTGGCTATCATATACTTGTGGCAGTGCCAATCTATTGCAATTCCATTTTTGAAAAGATACTAAGTGTAAATGTACTATAGTCTTAATATTCCTGCATGCTTGTTTGAAACAACATCAACCACAAAATTATTCTGAGATCTTTAGTTATATGGCAATTGGATACACAATCAAACCAGCTTAAGGCTGCTTTACTGAATGTGTATTCTTAATACCTTATTCTGTAATTCAATTCTTACAACTAATACCATATATAATAGGCAAATAAGCAAACAAATAAATATTAAGCAATGCAAATAATAAAAGTATTTGCATTGTGCACTAATATGAGTTTCATTATCTCTGTTACTGCTTACAGTATTAAATATGTGAGAATTACTAATCATGATTCATAATGGCAAAAGTCAATCTATAATTATACCCCTAGTCTAGCCTTTTCTTGTTATGTAATCTATAGATGCAAAGGAACTAAACCATGCTGCACAGCCACACAGATGATAAAGCAGTGTTCTTGTGTTATGTTCAGCATAGGCACCTTTTACAAAAGTTGGTGAGCCCAGGGAGAAATCCCGAAACAAGGAAATTAGGCACCACTGGTTTACTCATTAAAAAGCCACCAATTAGATTCTGGCAATGGATTTCTTTCTTTCTTAGTTCTCTCAATGATTGTGAGTACATATTTTTTAATTTGTCATGAAATTACCACAGGCAAATGTGCACAGGATATTCCATGGAAGGATACTCAATGTTTGTTAAACCAGAAATCAAAGTAAGCTGTATGACATAAATTTTATCATCTCTTTTCCACAGTTAAAATCGTTCAATAACTCCTTATAATTGGCAAGATAAACATTCAAATACCTTAGTATGAGATTCTCATTCATGCATTCTGTTCTTATACACTTTATCCAGAGTTATGGACTGAACTGTGTTCTGTAAAATGAAGTTAAAAGTAAAACTTTGAAGGGACACTATTTTAATAAGAAGATAGGTGACAGTTCTCTTTCTATTGCTGTCCATCCCAGGATTTGATTCATATGATCATGGAAACTGAGAAGTCCCTGAGATATGAGTTGGAAGCTAGACGCAAGAAAGGACAGAATAGTTAGATAGCCAAGTTAGCAGAGATGGGGGAGGGATATTGAGAGAGACAGAGAGAAAGGGAGAGAAGAGACAGAGAGAGAGAGAAAGAGAGAGAGAAAGAGCAAGAAAGAACGAGAGTACAAATTACCCTGTGATAGCCTTTTAGTTCAATTTTGAGTTCATAGGAAATAAGGCCTACACACAGAAAGCAGGTTCATTATTCAGTCTATTCAAAGCATCCTCACAGACACACTAAAAACAATTTTTTCACTAAATACGTGGATCAATCAAATTGATACACAACAGGAATCATCAGAACCAAGCAGTGGTGGTTCGCACCTGAGATCATAGCTACTCAGCAGGCTGAGATCTCAAAGATCATAGTTCAAAGCCAGCCCAAGCATAAAAGTCCATCTCCAAAATGATGACCTCAAAACCAGTTTGAAGTTGTAGCCCAAATGATAAAGACCAACTAAGCAAGCAAACTAAACAAGCATGAGGCCCTAAATTCAAACTTCTATACAAAGGAAGGAAGTAACCATCTCAGTTTTCTTGACACCAACTCATAAAACAAACACTATTGTTTTTCCCACATTGTATTATTTCAGTGGGATGTCAGATTTCTCACCACTTTGGCACATACTGTTAGATCCTTCTTTGTTGAATGGCTTCCTTTTATATCCTTTCACTATCCATGGTCATATAGATGATTCTACACATCTTTTTATCCCTACACAAATCTACCAAAACTTCTCCTGGTTTCTTCAAGCAAGATGGATGATTTCTTCCATTAGTCCTTTATGTAACTTGTTTTTTTTTAAAAAAAAAACCTATCATGCATCGTTCTAGTTTTTATTTACAAATACAAAAGTCATATTTTTCACTAGATTTTGACCTCTTTCTGTCCCAAATGTCATTTTTAAAATCTTTGCATTTAGTATAAAACATTATGTACTTCAATTTACTTCTGTGTCTGACCGAAAAACACATATATGAAAAAGAGCAAGTTTAGAAACCAAAAGATGAAATTTGAGTCTGTGATAATACCACTGAAGACACTAATTACCTACGCATTGCCAGTACTCCTGATGACAGCATATCACCTAACTTCCTGCTCTCTGAAACACGAGTGTTCTACTCAGTGTCTCCATTCTTTCTCTCTGCTAACATTTCCTATATTATGCTAGGTAATGAGTGGTCTTTTTTCACAGAGGTAAGTGAGAGTTCTTAAAAGTAATGAGTACCATGGGCTGGGAGTTTGGCCTAGTGTTAGAGTGCTTGCCAACATGTTTAAAGACCCGGTTCAATTCCTCAGTACCACATACATAGTAAAAAGCCAAAAGTGGTGCTCAAGTGGTAGAGCACTAGCCTTAAGAAAGTCCAAGGCAGTACTCAAGCCCTGAGTTCAAGCCCCAGGACTGCCAAAAATATGAGTACTACTACATGTAGGGAATTCATTTCTCCTAAAAAGTTCACTTATGGGTCTGAAAGACAGCCAGGTTGAGTATGTTGGTGCTTACAATGGCATTACTCAAGCCAATTCTTGTTCTTCAAACAAGAAAAGTCAGTGAGTCACTGGAGAACAATCCAGCATCAGGGAAGATGTAACCTGAGTAGATAGAGATAAAGGGATTCTCTCGGTCTGAAGCATAGTCTCCTATATCTTCCTGCCAGATGGGAATCAGATGCTGGGCAAGATGATGTCTGAGTACTCTCACTTACAAAGCTGGAGATGCTTCTACACATCTGCTAAGAGAAATCCTTTCCTGGGGATAGAATACTTGTTTATGGTTCTAGGACAGATAGATAAGGAGCCTGGATAAGATCCAGGAGCTGCCTCTGGCAAAACTCCTTGGTAGAGTGAAGGCTATGGGTCTTTAGCTAGTAGGTAGAAAGTGCCAAGGAGAAATACAATCAGTAAGAGCCACTCAATGTGGTTTCCTATCTCTATATCCAGCTCCAGTTCACGATAGCAACAAGAACACCATAGGTCTGCTCCCTCATTACATGGTAGCAGATAAAGCAAGTAATAGCCTGCTGGATTTTAGTGCAATTTCTTGGCTTTCAATTTTGTCCTAAATTATCATATCTATTACTTGGAATCATATACCTACTTTCTTTAACTTTCAAGAGGATGAGAATTCATTTCTATTTCCTGGCTGGAAAATTTACTACCAGTTTTTCTCTGACAATTTTCTGGATACCTCTATACAATTCGGTATGCCTGGCCACAATAATTCCACTCATTCTTACAAATGTCAACATCTTATTTCAAGTACCAAAGCATTTCAGATAAAGACATAAATTGCCCTTGGCTAGCAATGGAGACATGTGTGTCATACAATGGAGAAATGTGCAGTAGAAACTTGATGGAGAAGTAGATCTACAAGTGTATCCAGCCCTCATCCCACACTCACATATGGTGCAACTCCTCTTAAGGGCCAGAGAATTTGAATGCTTGTCCAGGTCAGCTTGACATATGTTTCAGGATCGGTTAATTCTGTGTATCTTTCTAGAGTGGTGAAATCTAACAGCACTAAATCTGCCAGGTTCTGGGTATTGGAATTAGCATCTTTACTGTGACAGATAGAATGCTGAAAAATATACAGAAACCCAGTGAAACTGGTCTCACAATGGATGCTATCCATCAGCCGACAATGGATTTTCACCAACTAAAGACAAACAAGGGCAATTACCATTCATGCTTTCTTGAGAAATGAAAGGCCTGTAGAACAAAAAATAAGTGTCTCATCAGGGTCTGCATGGTCTCCTTATACAAGTACTGAATCTACCCAGAGGAATGAATAGTTGGAATACAGTAGAGAGTTGGCCTGAGAAAAATAGTTAAGTCAGCATAAATTCTTCCTATAACTCTGTCATCTAGAGTCAGAGTTCTCCCTGTCATCAGTTGATAATGTCTTTCCAGCCTATAAATTCCATTAATAAGCATTTAACAACCATTTCAATCCCCATCCTACTTGAGTTCACAGTAAGTTCAACACTGGTTGGATATTTATTTGTAAGGAATTCTGAGAATTCCTTAGAAAAGCAGATATCTTTTCTCATGATCTTTTGTCACCTTGTGAAAATACCTATTTCAGGGAACTCTGTTAAGTTGTGCCTTTTTATCAACTCTCTTCAAGAGTGCTACACATTTTAACTAATTTAATGTTTATAATTCTATGAAATAATAGTAAAAACCAATTTGATGACTACTTTCTAACTAGTAAAAGTAGAAAATGAATAATTAAAAATTTCCAAACAAGGGCTGGGAGTTTGGCCTAGTGGTAGATTACTTGCCTAGCATGCACGAAGACCCGGGTTCGATTCCTCAGTACCACATACATAGAAAAAAAGCCAGAATTGGTGGTGAGGCTCAAGTGGTAGAGCTCTAACCTTGAGAAAGTCCAAGGACAGTGCTCAGGCCCTGAGCTTAAGCCCAGGACTGGCAAAAAAATTCCAAACAAGAAAATAAAGGACTAACTAAACACAGTATTAAAAATATCAAGTAGGAGAAGAATAACAGGAGTAAAATTAACATTGATCAGGAGGTGTTATACTCATAAGTTGACATATTGAACTGAAACCTATTTGTACAACTACTTAAAGATAATTTATAAAGCAAATGCCAAGGTAAACAGACTAAAAATCAGTAGTTGTTGAGCAGTAGCATCCCTGCCTCTTGCAATAGTCTTCTATTCCCCATGTAATTCTGCTTTCAACAATAATGTGCAAATAACAACTGTATTTAATCTCAATATTTCCTTAGCATTCTGGATAAGATCATGTCTGAGCATAAAGATTGAAGGTGGGCTTGACTGGGCTGACACCTGTTTGAAGCAATTTGGACTGGAGACAGACAAGTTTGTGAGGCTCTCCTTTACATTTCCAAGTCTTCATTCTGGTGATCCTCAAACTCTAACTCTTCCTTTAGATGTTAGGGTTAGTACCCAAATAGAAATATTCAATAAGAGGGACATAGTGGAAATTATCTTTCAGAATTATATTCGTAGCAACAGTAAGATGACTTAGTCTTAAATACAATGGAATAAGTGTCTTAGTTTGATCCAATGAGACCCAGTCGCATCACTTCTACTCTCAGAAATTTGGCATGCCTCTGCATCTCTGATTTGTAGAGATTGTAGTCAGCTGAGGCCCTCTTAGACCCAACAGAAAAGGTACTGGGGTCTGGACTCAGAGTGACCACCTGATAATTGGCACAATTTTTTTTTCATACTATGCAGCTACATTGTCTCATGGAGGTCATGCCTATGCGAGAGTGCTTAGGTTTCCCACTATGCTGCACCATTTAACCCTACAAGTCTACTGAAGAACAGTGGGATTCATCTTTAATGAGACTCTTGCTGGCCTAAGATTCATAAAGCAAATCAAGGCACACATAAGCTGAAAAGTCATACAGGATTATGTGGGGACTCAAAGACTGGTAAACGGGATAACAGATTAGGAGACCGAGATCTATTTTTTCATATCATCATGAGAAAATTTTCCAAAACTATTCCATTACAGAATTGTGCTACATACTCTCAGTTTATCCACTAATGGATATAGAAATCCGAAATACCACTCAACAACATAAAAGAGTGAAACAGTCATATATCCAATGATGTGGATATACTTCAAAATATTATGATAAGGAAAAGAAGCCAGACACAAAGAATGAAATCACCCTGGCCTGACACTGGGTGAGTACAGGATTGACTTCAAAGATATAAGAGAAAGGTTTAGCAATGAGAAGCAATAGATGTATTTGGAACTTGGTAAATTGTAAGGGCTTCATGACTGTGCACATTTTTAAAACTCATTCAATTGAATTGGAAATAGTGAATATTTAAGATAAAATTAGTCAAGGATATTGGACATAGACTATGCTACTGTGTATTCATAAGTGTAAATGCACTCTGAATCCTATGAACTGTGAAGTCACCTAATGATGCATTTTTCAGAATGTATTTCTGACATTAAATGATGGCTGACAATATTTAAATTGTATTTCAATAAAGCTCTGTGTGTATGTACATGCATGCCCAAACATAACCACTTTCCAGACACTCAGGCACACACGCGCAGGCGCACGCACACACACACACACACACACACACACACACACACGCACACACACACACACGAGCTAGCTTTGTAATGGATATCTGAAAATAGGAATGAATAAAGAGGCCTTAAAGTCCACATAAGAAAGTAGAAAAAATTACTGAGAAAGTTTTGACCTGTGCCAAGCAGGCCTAGTGTATCTCCTGTTCCTTCTTGTAAAGTTTTCAGTGTGTTGGCTTTTACCTTGAGGTCTTTGATCCATTTGGAGTTAATTCTAGCACAGGGTGACAAAGAAGGATCCAACTTTAGTTTTCTGCAGGTGCTTAACCAGTTCTTCCAGCACAACTTGTTGAAGAGGCTATCTTTCTTCTATTCTATTTTTTTTTTGCTCCCTTGTCAAAGATTAGGTGGCCATAGGTCTGTGGTTTAATATCTGGGTCCTCAGTTCTATTCCATTGGTTTTCAGGTCTGTTCTTGTGCCAGTACCAAGCTGTTTTGATAATTATAGCTCTGTAATAGAGGCTAAAGTTTGGTATTGAAATTCCTCCTGTGCTGTTCTTTCTGCTAAGAGGTGTTTTTGCTATACGAGGTCTTTTATTATTCCATAGGAAATTTTGGATTGCCTCTTCTATTTCTTTAAAGAATGACATTGGGATTTATCGGTATTGCGTTGAATTTGTAGATAGACCTTGGCAAGATTGTCATTTTCACGATATTGAATCTTCCAATCCAGGAGCATGGGAGGTTTTTCCATTTCCTCTGTTCTGCTTTAATTTCCTTTTTCAGGATTTTACAGTTTTCATCAAAAAGGTCCTTTACATTCTTAGTTAAGGCAATTCCTAGGTACTTTATTTTCTTTGAGGCTATTGCAAAAGGAGTTGCTTTCCTGATTGTTGCTTCATTCCTCTCACTGTTGGCCTAGAGGAAGGCAGTTGATTTTTGAGGATTAATTTTATACCCTGCTACCCTTCCAAAGTTTTGTAAACTGCAGAGCTTTTGTATGGCAAAGGACATAGCTAGTAAATTAATTAGGAAGCCTATAGAGTGGGAGAAGATCTTCATCAACCGTATAACAGACAAAGGCCTCATATCTAAAATATATCAACAGCTCAAAAAATTGAATCACTCCAAAACTAATCTCCAAAGTAACAACCATCCCATTAAAAAATGGGCCAAAGACTTAAAGAGAGTCTTCTCTGAACAAGAAACAAAAATGGCCTATAGACACATGAAGAAATGCTCAACATCTCTGGTCATAAAAGAAATGCAAATCAAAACAACTCTAAGATTCCACCTCACTCCAGTTAGAATGGCCAGGATCAAGAAAACTAATAACAACAGATGCTGGAGGGGTGTGGACAGGAGGAATCACTACTACACTGTTGGTGGGAGTGCAAACTCCTTCAACCACTATGGAAAGCAGAATGGCAGTGCCTCAAAAGGCAAAACATAGAGCTCCCATATGACCCAGCAATTCCACTACTTGGCATTTACCCAATTATCCAAAAACAAGGACATACTAAATCCACCAGCACAACAATGTTCATTGCAGCACTATTTACCATAGCAAAGATATGGAACCAACCTAGATGTCCCTCAGTTGATGAATGGATCAACAAAATGTGGTATTTGTACACAATGGAATTCTATGCTGCTGTCAGAAAGAATGACATCGCCCCATTTGTTAGGAAATGGAAAGACTTAGAAAAAATCATATTAAGTGAAGTAAGCCAGACTCAAAGGAACTTAGGCTCAATGGTTTCCCTCATTTGTCATAATCAGTAGATACCTTGGGCTCTCCTAAAAGAAATTTGCAACAGAGCAAAACCTTGATACAAAAGGTCATATACTATTATGCCAAATGAAAGGATCTCTAGGTTATAGAAACATAAGCCATATAATGAGTGATTGTTGTCCTTAAGGTACTATGTTATCTCTCATCTCCTTTGCTGTCCCTTGGTTATCTCATATTGTTACAGTATCTCACTTTGTTACCTGATTTATCAGATATATTTGTATTTGGTTATTTGAAATTGGATAGGGAAGGGGGGAAAACAAGATGAGGGGTTGGGGGTGGGGCGAGAGAAATGGGGACCAAGACAGGTGGAAGGGTATCAATATATGTGAATTAATGCACCTTCTATCTGGAAAATATCATGTAACCCTTGTATTAATTACAATAAAAATATATGAAAAAAAGAAAGTAGAAAATATTTCAATTTGCAAGCCAAGTAGGTGTCCAGAAGGCTTTTTTTAGAAATCAAGGTAATTAAAAGAATCTAGTATGCAAAAACTACTGGAATTGGACGTACAGACACTTTACAAAATAAAACCTGAATACCCACTATGTTTCTTGTATGCCATAAATATTAGAAAATTTCAATCCAAAATATTACAGCTTCTTCTGTATATAATTTAGACATTTTACTTATGCTGCAATATACAATGAAGGTGATTACTCCACACAGAAACTCTGTAGTTTCAAATTCTGTCCTAGAAATCCCCTGACCTACAGACTGACTGTGACCCATGATTGTCATCTGTACACATATCATACACCATACTTGTATATGCATACATACACCAACCTATGTTGACTGACAAGTCTTATAAAGGTAGAAGGCCATTAATCCACTGCCCTTCTTCACTCAATAGTGAAGGGTTGAGGGAAGAGGAACATAAAAACTAATAAAGGAAGAACTATACAGAGGAATCTGCTGATTTTCTGAGAAACACTGCCGCCATAGAACACACTTAATATTGTTCTCTAAGAACTATAGATATCTCCTTAATTGCCCTAAAGAACAGTAATATCAGATGGGAAATGAAAGGCACATGTGGGCTCAGTTAGGATTATGACTTAGTATCCATCAATTATAATGCCAATCACACACAGTATTAGTTTTGGATCTTTCTCTCCTATGCAGACCCTATGACAAACTGTCTCCTTAGTGATAAATAGAATCCAACACAGTCAACCATCATGAACAAGATCTCTGCACTACTCTATATCACCATAATTAGATTGCAACAAAACAAACAGAATGGATAAATATGTCAGGAAAGACAGCATAGTACAAAGGAAGAATATAACACATCTGAAGCACTCTTGCTCCATTCAACCAGAATCCACATGCCCATGGGCAATTCCGTTCCACTCAGTGCTATAGGTCTTTTGTACCAAACATTTTAAAAAACACATCCTATGCAGCTGAAATTAAATAATGCATATATAACCATTGCTTATATATTTGAATATCAATTTATAGACAGTAACTTCACAAATTTTAATGAATTACATTTTGTAGATTTACCAAACTCCCTGAAGTAATTCATAATTGTTAACCATATTATTTCTAGAATTACCTACCAGGTAGATGATGGAATAAAATTTCATGTATATGTGTGTGTGTGTGTGTGTGTGTGCATGTGTGCATACATATGCATAAATGGGCTTATCTGATTACTTCATTCAGAAAAAAATCTATAAAAATGGATTGGTGTAGAAAAAGTTTAATTTAAATTTATTTAGGTAAAACTATACAATATAGAATGTACAAATTATAGATACACATATATATAACTCAGGTATATATACGTATGTTATAAATGAATATATGTATACAAGTTATATGTACAGACATGTGTGTATATGTGTACATGCATGTTTAAATACATGTTATATGTATGTGTTATATACATACTTTCATATAACCACTGAGACAATTAAGATACAGAAAAATTCTGTTGTGCATATATAATATATATACACATTATAGTTCTATAACATATGTTATATATGATAATGTGTGGATTACACATATTTATGCTATATACTGCATATAAACTATAGGCCATTTAGTACAATATAGGTATAAATCTTCCTTGTACCACTAATACATGGTAACAATAATTTTAGAAATAACAAGAGCACACTTTAAAAGAAGAAAGAGAATACTCTTACATATGTCTTTTTCAAACCTCTGAAAACCAAAGACCACAACTACAAATTGAAAAATGAAGCTAAAGAAAAAGATATTACCTTTGAGTGAAAAATAATAAGATGAGCCCTGACTTCAGAATATATAGAAACCAGATGATTCCACAATGATATCCTTGAAGTACCAAAAGAAAACACCTGCCAACATTAGACTCTAAACAGAATGAAAACGTCCTTCAAAAGTTAAAGTAAAAAGTGCACTGTCTAATCAAACTAAAAGTGGAGAGAATTGTTAATGAACACCTGCATGAAAGCATATATTAAGGAGAGTTTTAGAGAAGGAATATTATTAAAGATGAGCTAAAAATTTTAAAAGGCACAATGAAGTAGGGATGGACAATAAATGGTAAATATCTAAATCAATATAAATGAGATCTGACCTGTCCCTAACTAAATATTTCTCTTGTTTTATTCCAGGGGACATACAGAATTTAGATGGCTTCTAGATTTCCACCATTCTCATAATTATGAAGTAGATTTGTAAGGAGAGAAAGATCTCCTTGCATGTTTATACTCTTCAAAGGCACACTTTATATATGGTTTTTACTATGCTGGTTCCCTACATATGGTATGCCAGCAGGGAAAGCAGAGGCACTAGTAAGTCAGATAGTTGACTCATATTATGTTTTATACCAATATCAATTTTTATGTGGAGGATGTTATCATTCTTTACCTGGTTTAAGAAAAGGAGGCCCTGTATTTGATGCTTCTTTCTTCTCTAATATCAGTTTCCAATTTATTCTGTTGACAAATTTCTTATTAGTTTTTTGCTAACAGAGAATTAGAGATGAAAAAAGGGAAGAAATCCCACTCACTTGATTCCACTCTGCTACTAATAACCTCTTTACAAGTCCATATGTCTTCTCAGTGATTTTTACTAAATTTTGATGAATACAGCATTTGGGATCAAGAGATTTGGTATTTGCATAAGGTGTGAGTTCCATTACACTACCATTTAAGTAGTCATTTCCAATAAAGAGAAAATGTGTAGATCTTCATAAATTTCCATGCATGATGGCAAAATAAACCTGTTTGTAGCTCAGAATGCAGCTTATGTTTCTGGAATAGTATCTTTCCTGGAACCTGGTATATAGTTATTACTATATTAATTTTTTCCTCTGTATACCAGTAATAAAGAATGGGCAAAACAGGAAGTATTCACCTAGAAGAATAATCTTCGATATTACACCACACACACACACACACGCACACACACACACACACACAGAAACACACACACACACAGAGCAATTGATTAATCTTATGATATTCCCTTATTTTTGTGCCATATTTTCCTTCCTCTGGATGCCACTAGACAAAGTAACTGATGAAATGACAACTGAAAACTTCCCTTTCAAATGTTACAAGATCTTTGAGTTAGTGACCAATATGTATACTACTTCTTCCATAACTTTTATGAATGACTTTTAGAAAAGGCGAGGTTGAAATGAGCCTGCTGTTCTCATGGCTCCATCCAATAAACCATTCACAGGGTTTTGTTTCCCATCACAGCAATTTTGGTCTATGCTAATGCAAGATTATTCATTCTCAAACAAGAATGCTTCCAGTAATGGGCAAAGAAAGGATGATTTCTAAATTTGTCACCCAATCATTTGGAGCTTCTCTCACCATTAACTCTATAGGTTCAAGAGAAATTTTCAATGGACTATTAGGTTACCAAAATAATGACAATTACATTATTCAAAGAGAGACAACATGCTGTATGGGGAGGGCAGTAGGACTAAATCTAGAACCTAGGTTATTCTCTTAGTCATGTCAAAGAACTCCAAGGTCAAGATTTAAAAATAAAATGTGATAAAAAGCCAAACATTACTTTCTGGTTTGCATTTATAATTTTAACTACTCTGGAGGCTGAAATGTGAGAATCATGGTTTCAAGCCAGCTCTGTGGCAAAAGCATATGAGACTCTTTTCCTCTGTTAACCCCCCAAAATCCAGAAGTGGATATGTGACTCAATGTAAAAAGCTCAAATAAATTAAAATACTAGATGAGTGCAAAGGGAACCTGAAATGGCTCATAGAAGGTAGAAGTTCTAAACATGAACAGTGTCCTTTATTCAAGATCTAAAAGTAATAGCTATATAGCAGGAATAGGTTTATTTCCTTTCCTATGTGTTTCCTATCCAAACAATCATGAGCTAACAGGAAATCTTGTCCTATTGTTCCCCACGCACATTGTTTTATTTGTAATATAGATAGTGTTTTTACTTTAAATTTAGTCTTCTAATTGCATAATCTCCACAGAGATTGTTCCATGGAACTTACATCTTCCTTTCAAGATGGTGCCCTAAGAGAGTACCAAGGAGAACTAGATTTTCTTAAGCAGAAACAATGACTGTCATACAGGGATGCAGAGTGATCTAATATAGATCCAGTAGTTTCACACTGCTCCTTCTCACCTCCACTCAGTAGTGCCAGAGATACAGTTTGTTGTGCCATGTGGCTCCCTCGTTGTAAGGCATTGGTGGACCAGAGACAGAGGTATAGAAGAAGTAACAATGTTTTGTTCTTTCACCTCACCCAGTGACATCTGAGGAAATATCTCAACAATGCGTTCAGCAAGGAGACCCTTTTCATGATTTCACACTAACCATGTGCTCTCCTTGTGTCTTACTTTTGGACCCTGGCAACAACACATCTTCTATTTCCTCCTGCCAGCCCTAAGATTGGTGGCTGTATCTTACACTTACTTCCAAGTCACCTTTCCATTTCCAACATTTCCATTTACTCTTTGGGAGAAGCAGAAGCAGAATTTTTTAAATCTGTCTTTCACATTTTTCTTTGATCATTTTGTACATCCTTTCCAGACACTTAAAGATATTGCCCTTTATTTGAATCAATGATTTTCATATAATTTCTTCACATTTTGATAATTGGCAGATGTCTCCTCAGAGTGTCTACTAAAAGAAAAAAAAGAGAATTCAAAATACTTCAGAAAATAACTCCACTCACATCAACTGTATTATTCCTGTTTCTTTATTTACATTCATAGTGGGATTTCATCAGAACAAAGCCTTTTACAGATAATAAAATGTTTGAAATCACAGATCTTTGCCTCTGTTAAACATGTCAGAATTTGGTCAAGGATAAAACTCTGTCTACTGTCTCTGTAGACATTCCTTTGTTCTAACCAAAAAATGAAAAACATATCACTGAAAACCAAATTTCCATCCCTTTTCCTCTCATGTTTTTCTTATCAGCTTCAATTTTATTCCATGGCCCTGACCTCTTGCCAATTTCTCTCCCAGCCCCACTCCAACCAGGGTACTCTTACCCTCAAATGCAAACTCAAAAATTTCCCAAACATTCTGTGTATTGAGAGAGTGAATGCATCCAGAAAGCCTGCAATAAAAATAACCCAAACAAATGACTACCTCGTCACATGTCCTATTAGCAAAGTACTTGTGTGGGAACAAAATGTTGTTGTTGGTTTTGTTTTCATTTTTTTAATACAGTCAAGGCCCCAGTGGGGCATGAATGTGGAATATCATCCCATTTTATAATATATGCACCATAATCTTCTTAAAATGAGTTTTCACTTCAAGAAACATAAGGACTTAAATATGAGCAGCCTGTTTTGTGCGCTTGTGTATTTGGCATCTCATTACACTTCAGACCATTTTGTCTTCTTAGAACAATTGAATATCATTAGTGGAGGCATATTTTGTTGCCAGAACTTGCTTGGTTGCGATTGTGCTCGTTAAAATGTGTCCATTTGCCAGCTGATGGATGGGAATTCTGAAGGGTGCCTGGTGGGTGAGCATTTGAATATCAGAACTTTCATCTCTTTCTTCCAGAGGAAAAAAATTGCTTTTCTACCAACCAGCACAAGGCATGAATTGTCCTTGACTTCCCTTCCCTCCTTTTGTCTTCTTTGTGTAACACTCATTTTAGCTCACTGAGTTGCTATCAGACACCAAAAATTGTGCAAGACAGAAAACTTTCAGAGCCAAGCAGACTTTGAAGCAAACTCAGACTCCTCAGCTTTACTTGCACCATGATACTGGGCAAATTACCTAAATTCTGAGAACTTACAGGTATTAATTTCCAAAATGAAACTACACATGCTTGCTTTTCATAGTCATTAGAGTAAGAATCCAAACTCATTTTGGACACAGAGAGATACTCAGTGATCAGGAACTGGTTAAAATAATGGTATATATAATGTTCAGGGAGAAAAATAGCAAATATGGTATAAAATGCTTTGGAATACAATTGCTACCCAAAAGAAATAATTTTAAAGATGAGACCTAGAAAACCCAGTTCTTCCTCACCGGGAACACTGTACAAGAACTTAATGTTCATTGACCATAACCCATTTTTTTTATGAAGAAAAATAACTGATTCCTATAAGCCTCTATTTATTATACATTTCGATTTAAAAGCACGATATGTGTGCTTGTACCATTGACACTCAATGCACATGTTTTCTCTACTGGGTACATTACAATCTTGTTGCTTGTCTTGCTTAGAAGCACTAGAGAGTACTGTTTTGGGAAGCCATTATAAATGGATAAATTATCAACAAAATACAAGAAATAATGTAAAATGTTTCATGCCTTCGATCATGAAAGGAATGCTTGTTTACAGGTGACACCTGAAATAAGAAAGCAGAATATCAACTTGTACAACTTCAGCCAAAAAGTTGAAAATTTCTAAACAAGTCCATGAATGACTATCCCAAAGTAGTCCCTGAATATTTGATTTGGGGACCAAAAAAATGTTTAGCAATTAGGCAAATTTACACCAGAAGAATCTGTAAATCCCAAAATCAATTGTAAATATCCAGGAATGTTCTTAAACACAGAAGTGATACCTCAGAATGAGTAGTTAGAAGCAAGTTCAGGCAGGAAAAGCTGTACTAGCACACGATTAAGGTAATCAACAAGAATGGAGAATGAGAACAAGTTATATCTTCCAGGAGTCCTTTATATATGGCCCAGTTCTCAGGGCACCTTACTTCCATTTGATCTGATCAAATATATCTTATTTACAGTGTGCTTGTTTGGTTTGTCCATCAGTAAAAACATCTTCCTCTCCTTTTTTGCTCTGGAGTCTCTATTCTATTCTATTCTATTCTATTCTATTCTTGTCCAAAGGACGTTTTCACAGTCACTATATGATTTTTTTTTATTTTTCTGATTGCCTATCTGTCTCCACCAGAATACAGATTTTTTGAGGATAGGGACTTTGCACTATTCACTCACTCTAATACTTACATGGTACTTACTTGTGGAATCATTGTTGTCAATGTCTGTTGAATGAAGACATGAGTTTAATTATCTGAGCAATATGTTAAAACAAACAAACAAACATTCAAGGGGCTGGTAGTTTTGCCTAGTGGTAGAGTGCTTGCCTAGCATGCACAAAGACCCAGGTACCACATACATAGAAAAAAAGCCAAAAGTGGTGCTGAGTTTCAAGTGGTAGGGCTCTAGCCTTTAGAAAGTCCGAGGACAGTGCTCAGGCCCTGAGCTCAAGACCAGGACTGGCAAAAAAAAAAGTAACATTCCATTTGTCTAAGGAGTCATGTAAGCAGAGCTTTTCAATATTGTATGCATAATAAGAGGAGAAAAATTATTCCTATAGTCCTGGGGTGAATAATAGAGAAAAATATAAAAGGACTAAAATCAGAATTGTCTTGATCATTCTAATATGAACTGTTATAGCTAAGTGAGGTGGTTTACGCTAAAAAACAAACAAACAAACAAAAAACCTTTGATGAGACATGAGGCTTTGGGGCTGTGAAAAAAAGAAAAGGAAGATGCAGATTGATGTCATAAAATGATAATCTCTACCTGCAAAACCAGGTAGACACCAGGATCTTGATATTAAAGTCTTTCAATGTTTACATTCAATTAACCTAGCATCTCCCAAATTTCAGTATGCAGAGCCTGTCTGATTACCTGTAGTGCCTGATGTTCTTATCTGCTCAAAAGATCTGGTGAAATTACAGAAAGCATCTCTCTCTCTCTCTCTCTCTCTCTCTCTCTCTCTCTCTCTCTCTCTCTCTCTCTCTCTCTCTCTCTCTCTCTCGTCTTTTGTGGGTCATGGGGCTTGAACTCTAAGCCCTAGGCCATGTCCCTGAACTCTTCATTTCAAGGCTATAGTCCTACCCCTGGAGCCTCAGATCCACTGGTTTTCTGGTGGTTAATTGGAGATAAGAGTCTCATGGACTTTAGTGCTCAGGTTGGCTTTAAATCGCAATCCTCAGATCTCAGCATCCTGAGTAGCTAGGATTACAGGCTTTTAAGAGAAATAACATTCTTGATATGTTTGTGCCTAGTACAAATGAATTTTAAACCTCTAAGAAATTATTCAAAGGAATCTGGGAAATTGCCTGCATTGTCAGTTATTGCCTAAAATGAGAAAAATGTGTGGTTTAGAGTCAAAGAGCTTTCAAAATTCCACAGCACCTGAATAACTAATAAATTAAGCCATTGTCGTCATTAATACTTTAGTGTAAAATAACTTATCTTGGCCTTCAAAGCAGTAATCATCTAATTCTAAATTATAATTTTCTAAAATGAGAAAACTGAGATCCAGAAAGGAAGCATAGTTTTATAGCTAACTCAGAAATATGAAACCAGACAGACCCCCCAGATCTCCTGGCAGTCGATTAACTATAGTAATCTGATCTAAAGCCTATTCAACTGTGATAGCTGGATGAGGTGGTTAATATCATCTCCTAATAAAATTTTTAATTATCAAATTCTTGTGAGAAAACAGTGTAAAATCCTAGATTTTTAAAAAGTGCAAATAACTGGAAAAATATAAATATGGCTTTTTCTTCAATTAGTTTATCAAATTAGCTCTTCCCTAATGTATATAGTCTTCTCTGAGTCTCAGTATCCCACGATGGAAGAATAATTGACTTTAAGTTTTAGTTATATTGAGAGAAGGATAGAGACAGAGACAGAAAGAGACAGACAGACAGACAACAGACAGACAGACATAGAGGCTGAGACAAACAGAGAGAAAACAAAGGTCTGGAGATTGCAGCATACTTAAGCCAATGTGCCAAAAAGATAAAATGCAGCCACTCAGAAAGGGCAAAGAGAAGTCACAGACTAGATTTGAGCATCCCCTAGGTACACATTGACTTTAATTTTCTTCTTCTATGCCTGATGGTGGCATGTTGACAGCTTCTCTCTCTCTCTCTCTCTCTCTCTCTCTCTCTCTCTCTCTCTCTCTCTCTCTCTCTCTCTCTCTCTCTCTCTCTCTCTCTTCTCTCTCTCTCTCTCTCTCTCTTTCTCTCTTTCTCTCTCTCTCTCTCTTTCTCTCTCTCTCTCTTTCTCTCTCTCTCTTTCTCTTTCTCTCTCTCTCTCTCTCTCTCTCTCTCTCTCTCACACACACACACACACACACACACACACACTCACACACAAACACACAGAAAGTAAAGAAAGACAGAAAAGGCCTCTCTAGAAAAAAATGCAAAATAAACATTTTAAATCCCAATAACAGATCTTCAACCTATTTATTTGCTTATGTTTTCTGAGGTATTTATTTATTTAAATTAGCATACATTAGTTGTACATTAGTCTCATTGTTACATTTTCACACTTATCCCAAGTACTCTCATTTTCTCTATTTCTCTCCCTTCCCGTCTTCTCAATTCTTAAAACAATTTCAAGAGATTGACAAGGTTCTTCCTCATTCAACCCCCTTCTTAGCACAACTGTCTCCTTCTGCTACCCAGTGCTAATACTATCATGCCCAGAGAACACGCTTTACATGGGGCAAACCAATTTTTAGTGCACTGACAGGTATTTTGTATGTGTATATGTATATGTTGTGTTTTTCTCTGAATACCCCATAAAGATAAGAATAGCTATTCTCTTCTTTAACATGAAACATACAGCCAGTAGCTGTACTGACCTATTAATGATAAGACTGCTAACCTAGAAGCATGAAAATTAGTAAGATCTTTGGAGAAAATAGAATCCTTTTCCAGTAGCTTCCCAAGCAGGTTGTATTTGTCATCAGAGTCCTGTGATTCCATCTCTCCACAATCTTTAAACATAAAGATATAGAAGACCAATGATAGCATTATCTGTAAATCTGCAGATGGTTAAAAGAAACATCTTGCTTTCAAATTTGGAAGGCCAGGCTTTAATTTCTCAAAGAACATTAAAGAGTATGTCACTGCTTTAGGGAAATGGATAGTAGAGTTGCTCTAAACGTGAGATGAACGAGCCATGCCTCTCTACCTAACTCTGCTATGCCACATATTTTGTGATGATCATTATTGCCCCAATGGCTACATTCACTTATTTAAATATATATGCATATACAATTATATATACTTTTATTTACTCATTTATACATGCATATGTAATTACATACATTTGTACATGTGTTAATTTTCTTATTTACATATTTACATAAGGTAGCTCTTGTGCTAGATAACCAGAAACGAGTAACAACTGACACTTAGCCTACACTACATACACCACCAAATATATTTATTATCAGCTCTTACTACAAATAGTTCACCCATTCCTGTCTTAAACCAATATATCAGGTCTTGAACAGAGGCACTTATGAAAAAGTAAAACTTCTGGGAACCTTTGGGAGATTTTACATGAACTCTTATGTGTGCCCGGGACTTCTACATTTACAGCCTGTTGTCTAGGGATCAAGCTGTAAGGTAGCCCTATTCAATAGATTCCTATGAACTTTTGGAATTCCAGGTTTCTTATGTCTCATGCAGCTTCCTGATTTAGCCTCATATTTCCTGGTACGGATTTTGGTATTTTTCCACTTGGCTCCTTCCATGCTCCTCATTGTAGGCTGCCAGTATCTACTCTTGGCATCACTCTTCAGTTCTACTCCCATGTTGTGTATGTTTATCTGTTCTTGCTCCACTGAATACTCCAGAAGTCCAATTCCCATCTCAGTTTGAGTAAAGGCAAAACAACAACAATAAACATTCTTCTTGGTTAAGTGATTTATTTCTCTGGAGGTCTCCCTTTCTTAAGGTTTGATGCCAAAACAAATATGAAATTGAGACACACAAATGGTTGTTTTTAACCCTGTATCTCAAGATCAATTTGTGCTCAAGGAGTTGTTACATGGTATTGTTCAAGGACACTTAACTCCATGGACCAGAAAGAGGTCTGTCAACAAATGATGACAAGGGATTACCTGGTTTGCTGATTATATTCACAGTCAGTATAATTTTCAGATTCAAGAAAACAACATTTCTCCCCAACTTGGGACTTAGGGAAGAATGTGCAGTCAGGTTTGCCAGTTGACAGAGGGAATGTGATAATGAACAAGTCTGTGGAAATTTCACATAGGCTCTAAGCAATTGAATGAGTTCTCTCTTGGTCATTAAGATACTCCATTATTAGGATCAAAAGTTAAATCTTACCGAAATTTATATCATTAAACTGAAGACCTTCAAAAATTTAAAGGTTCTCTTATTTAAAAGTACATTTATTTTGGGGACCTGGGTTCGATTCCTTGGTACCACATACATAGACAAAAAACTGGAAATGGTGTTGAGGCTCAAGTGGTAGGGCTCTAAACTTGAGAAAGTCCAAGGACAATTCTCAGGCCCTGAGCTCAAGCCCAGGACTGGCAAAAAATTAAAAAAATTAAAAGTACATTTATTTTTATAAATGTAATAATAGGTAGCAAAACTACATGCATGTAACAATGTACTATATACATACAAATTAACTTATAGTATTTTACTAGTGGTACTGTATTATTATTGCATATCATACTAATATAGACTATATGTAATATAATATATATTACATATACATTGTCATACATCAACAATACATACATATGTAATATATCAACATTATTTACATATATAAGTTATATAAACATTATGTACATATGTATATGTGTATATATATATGTATATATAGAGAGAAAAATTTTCTTAAAATTCACTGTAATTTGAAATCACTTAAAAATCAGGTATTCCTATTTACTCAAAAAAGTTTTTTTAACAATATCAGCATATTAAAAATATATATGAATATGTATTTCTTCTACTGACCTTAAAATAAATAAAAACTTAAATTGTGCTTTGTATATCCTCTTAGAAAGCTAAACCACACATAGCAATTTGTACAAACTTGTCAAAACTACTATTGAAATAGAACAGTGTTATGTCTATGAGGTCTCAACTTACGAGGACCCAAACAGCTTACAAAATCAAGGTTTGTGGATAGCTATTTACATAGAGGATAAAGATAATTGAGGTCTTTGTGAGACCTGATTTTTGTTGGATCTATCATCCTATTATCAACATGGGACACCTGCAGAATATTCCCATAAATTTTCCCTCTTAAACATCATCATGTCCAGTTTTTGTCAGGAAAAATAACTGCTCTCCTTTGAACACAGTTCCTTATTCAGGACTCAGAGAGTCAACATGACTTCCTTCAAGCCTGGTATATCCCAACACTGACTTACCTCTCTCTTCTCAAGAAATGTAGAGAGCGCCTCATAGTTGTACTCAATCAAGACAGAACAACTCTCTGTAAAATTTGCATCACTCAACTGTTACTGCCTCTGTAAATCTATGAGCTACTTCCAGCAGTTCTTTCTAAGCTCCTGGAGTTCCTCTCAAGAAGATAATGAAGTCATGTGTCAAAGTTAAATGAGAGTACACCCCAGGTGGTGAGAGCAAATGCAGCCATTGAGAGTGACAGAAATGACAAAGGCTGTTATGTAAGGAGGAGGTACTGGGGGCACTGGGTGATGTAGTGGTGTGCAGCATTTTAAAGGAGAACAAAATTTTGGACAATGTGAGACTTTGGTCAAAAGATGTAGAACACTAGAAGAAATGATACATCAAAAGTTCTTTCATGCACAGGACCATGTTTCTATTTTCTGAAGGGACATCTTGTGTGAAAAAAAGAAGAAAACAGAACAGTCTTGTTACTGCTAGTGACCTTCTAGGATGAGCAGAAAGGATTCAAAGGTAGCAGGATTTTTATTTTTTTTTAATTTTTTTATTGTAATTAGTAAAAGGGTTACATGATATTTGCCAGATAGAAGGTGCATTAATTCACATACAGTGATACCCTTTCACATGTCTTGGTACCCATTACCCTCCCCCCCACACCCCCCACCCGTCTTGGTTTTCCCTCCTTCCCTATCAAATTTCAAATAACCAAATACAAATAAATTCAATATATCAGATAACAAAGTGAGATATTGTAACAATATGAGATAACCAAAGGACAGCAAAGGAGATGAGAGACAACATAGTACATTAAAGACAACAATCATTCGTTATATGGCTTTTGTTTCAATATCCTGGAGGTCCTTTCAATTAGCTTCATACTATATGGCCTTATGTATCAAGATTTTGCTCTATTGCACATCTCTGCTAGTAGAGCCCAAAGTTTCTACTGATTATGACGAATGAGGGAAACCATTGAGTCTAAGTTCCTTTGAGTCTGGCTTACTTCACTTAATATGATTTTTTCTAAGTCTTTCCATTTCCTAACAAATGGGGCGATGTCATTCTTTCTGACAGCAGCATAGAATTCCATTGTGTACAAATACCACAACTTGTTGATCCACTCATCAACTGAGGGACATCTAGGTTGGTTCCATATCTTTGCTATGGTGAATAGTGCTGCAATGAACATTGTTGTGCTAGTGGATTTAGTATGCCCTTGTTTCTAGCAGGATTTTTAAATCAAAGCATAGAAGAGAAGATTGAGCTATGAGTAAACACAAGTAAGTATATATTTATGAGAATATGTAGAATATGTATTTACTTCATTCATTGGGTTAGTCTTATTTTCCCACTTAATCTATCAGTTCCTATAATGGCATTCCGAAAGCATTGGAAATATTATAACACATATAAAATATTATTCACATCCATAAACAATCTAGTCAATGTTCATACAACTAATCTATACCAGAATGCTTTGATCCCCAAGTTCTACCTATCTCAATCAAATACATTTTGAATACAATCATTTTGCATGCACTTCATTCCTGACTTCATTTCAAATGACTTTTTTTAAATTATCTTCAAGTATTTGTACAAAGGAGTTGCATTTGGATTTTAATCAATGTCACCCCCTTCTACATTCTCACCCTTCTTTCCCCAACCACCCTTCCCTTTGTTTTGCTTAATTTTGTAAAATATACACTGATTATTTTACTTCATTCTTCCCCTTCTCCTCTTCATTTGTCATTTCATATTTCCTCTATTGCTGCTTCTTTCCTAGTCTTAATGTCTTATATACTGCTATAGCTTATGTATTTCTATGAGCCATATTATGTCCTACCATGTACAAAGCAGTTAATTGAATCAAGAAAGTGTTATTTATGTGGTACATATATTAATACTAATGCTATTATTTTTATTTTTATTATGAATATTTATTGTAAGGTAAAATATTTTGCAGTATGAAATAACAATTTGACTAATCTACCCTTTAATCCCAGAAAATACAAACTTACCTCTGAGTATCACTTAATAAAGACATTACTTAGGAATCCAGGCAAATATTAACCCTTTTTGAAAGTTAGAGTTCTAGCTAATGGCCTTCTGGGTTGTCCTAGTTAATTTTGGAATATGGACAACCTCTGAGTTTAAAAGATGTCCACCAATTAAAAAAATAAGATAAAATCAAATACTGGAAAATATGAAAGAAAAATGCACACAAAGTTATTTATTTAATGATTAGTAATAATTAATGAGGTTTCAGTGATTTCTCAGAACTTATCCTAGGCACACAATGAAGAAAGAAGGAAATGAGGTAATGGCTAAAAATATGAGACATGCAGCATTACACAAAATGGTAACATTGAGAGAAGAACAATCATGCAAATGTACATGGTGTATTTTACAATTGCATATACATGTAGAGATAAGCAGATAGATAGACAGACAGACAGACAGACAGACAGACAGACAGACAGATGTTTCATTGCTATTCAGTTCCTAGGTTAGGTAATAGGGCCCTAGAATCTAATTTTAGCTTAGCTACCAACAAGTAGCTTGTCCAGCTCTTCATCTATGAAAAGGGGGAGTTGGATTATTTCTGTACTTCAGGACTATGCTCTATCAGTATTTAATCTACCTCTTGATATTGACCACTGACTTATCAAGTGAAACTAGAAATATTTGAGAATATACCTAAATAAATTTGGCTTGACAAAGACAATTGTGAGCTCCCCAGTGTATCCTGTGATAAACTAACAAGTAGGCCAATAAAGATGTATTAGCTGTTTCCATTTAAGCAAGTTAATATCTCTAGGAATCTGTGACTTAAACAAAGCAGTCAAAGTAGCACTGTCATCTAAACCAAACTTGTGGGAAGGGGTTAAGTAAGATAAGCATTTAATAAAATGTCAATATTCTGCTATGTATAATAGTAAACCTAACAATTTCTAGGATTAAATTGGAAGAGACATCTCTTGGATTCCAACTTCCTTGTTATATCTATCTTTGTAACAGCAAGATCTTACCAACTAGCTACCAATTACATACAACTACATATTCCTAAAATTAATTAATATCCAAAAGACAATTCTCAAAGAGGATATTAGCCTACAATTTAATTCATCTTGCTGGAAACATCAATTTCTGTAGTTGGTTCCTTCTACACCCATCCTCTATCTTACCAAAAGTACCTATTGTCTCTCCCTAATGCACAGGTGAAAAAATAATCTGAAAAAGTCTGCAATTTTTTTGAGTTTTTTTTCTTTTTTACCTTCTTGTCAAATTCTTTGAGGGCATTGGGCTGACAGTTCTGGGTCGGTCTGAGTTTAATCTTTTCTTTTCAAATCAAATTATGGGGAAAATGCCAGGAAAATGGCTCCCTAACAGCTGGCATTGTTCAGAAATCACCGAGCTTGGAGAATTTGTAAGATAAGTGTCTAAATTGTGGCAAAAGGCAGACAGCTTCCCCTCTTGGGCTGATATCTGAGGAATGAATGACTAAATGACTCCATTTTCTTCTTCATAGAATGGCCTGCCAGGACGACTGGAGTGGCTCTTGGCTTCCAGGGACTCTCCAAAAATCAGCCTGCCAAAAAACTGGGCTGAGTCTTCTCTACTCTCTTTGCTCTGTATTTAATAGTCTTTTACCTTTTTTAAAAAAAAAGTAGTGAGAATAGGTGAGAGATATTCTTGCCTTGTGTTATGTGAGATCCACTGAAACCTTTCTATCAAAATATTGAAATGAGTAGGAAAGTAGAGAAAGGACTTGGAGGACAAACACCAAAAAGGGAGAAACAACTTTTAAAATATTATTGGAGAGGCACCACATTCACATTAAATACTAAAATATTAAAATTGATTGAGGTTGTGAAATAAGTGAATTACTTAGTCTACCATGCATTAAAATTAATTTTTCATCTCCGTCTCCAGGCCACTTCCCACTGGCTTTCATTGAGCCCTCTTAATATTTTATATGCTGAAGGGAAAAGGTTTCCTTTTGACATATTGGCACTCATGGGGTTGGTTGACTATCTCACTGCCAACTCCATAGCAGATTTATCAGTCAAGTAAAGAGATAACAAAGAATAAGAGAGTTACTATACACATTACACATTAATCTGGAGATTTTTTTCCTAATTAGACTGCCCTCTAAATACTTCTTTCCATGGTTCAATTCCCTTTTCTCTGTGTCGTGTCATCATTCTAGTTCCCCTGCAATTCTCCCAACTACAAACATACTGGGAGTTTATACAGTGGGGAAAAGAGAAGTGAAAAAGAAGTTGAAGTCATTATTTTGAGATGCTCAAACTAGCTCTTATGTATCTCCATTTGGACTCTATGGGAGCAAGCCGCCAAGGGATTAAGATCAGTCAAAGATGATGCTACTGATTTCTGGAGTTCAGGAGTGAACATGGAAGATCTCCTGAAGATAAGAGGTGAATCTGAGCTGATAAGCAGTGTTGGAATATATGATGAAGACAGAGTGGCCTACCAACACAAAGGGTCAAAATATTGACTTATACCTTTTAGGTACTTGAGTAATTAGAAATGAGCTGCAGAAAGATATCAAAAAATTGAGCAAAACCTTCCCATCATACAGGTACATGCTGAATTTGGACTCATGGCTGTAAGGAAAATTCATGCTTGCGAGGGGATGAAACCAGAAATAGTTACTATCTCTTTGGAATCAAGAGGGATTTCAAAGTTACTCTCACTGCTTCATAGGTCCTATCTTTATATTCACATGCCCAAAGCTCCATTTTTTTCTACATAAAAATAACTATGTTTATAAGATCTAGAAACATTTGGTTCTAAGATGGTCTACCTATCCTGGGCAATTAGGCCCAGAGCTGGTTCATTGTTTTGTTTTACATTTTATATTTTAAAGGCTAATTAATAAATTCCTGGATAAAACAAAAGGGGGATTTGCTTAATGTAGGTAGAAATCATGAAAGGTGGACTTCATGATAGTTATGAGTTGTGTAGAACAGTTTGTTGGGAAGATTCATGGCAATGAAAATTGTGTTCCTTTTCCTGGTATGTAAGGATGAGGAATTTTAATCAAGAGGAACCTGTCCTGCTCTTAGGCAGAAGAAGGAAGGTGGAGACTTTCTCTAATATCTGCTACTTCTCAATGGTTTCAGCTCAAAATATCAGTATATCAAAGTTTCAAATTTGATGGCATTACATCCTGATTCCCTCCACACAGTTCACTTCTAGGGCAACTACTAAAATGCATTCTTCTTTATCCAGTCTTTCAAGGTTGGAGGACTATACTAAAAGTGCACATGAATCCAGAAGCAGTGATACAAAGAAATCATCTGGTTATAATATTTACATACTTCTGATCTGGTTCAGGATTCTGACTAAATCCTCAGTATATGAAACTCTAGCCATTTCTATTGACAAAGCACTATTCATATGTTATGTCCACCTAGTCCTGTGATGCTCTGAGAAGTCAGAGCCCCACTCAACTATGAAAAATGCTATCATAGTCCCACTGTTTAATCCTAAATTACAGAACCAGTCTGTCCTGAAGTAAAACACTCAGCTGCCACACAGCTAGTTCTAGGATCTTCCAACTATTCACAAATGGGAAATGAAGATACACAGTAGTATTTATTCAAGGAGAGGCATCACTGAAATAGGAAAGCACACCAATCCCTGTGATAATAACAATTACAGCAAACAAGGGAAATCCTATGACCATTCATTTGAGAAATTAAGCTTATAAAAACACCTCTAAATACAATTTGGGGCTATAGAATATTCTAGAAGCTAGGCAGCCTTGTCTTCTTTGCAAATGTCTAAGGGGTTTATATGTACGGCACACTCGTGAGCCAGTATGATTTTGGAGATCATCAACAGAGAAGAATCTCACATAAGTTATTGCCTTTGGCCACACTACTATTCTGTTAGCTTTTCCAGAATGCCAGATAGGAACACAAAGCCGGAAACTTAGGCCTCTGCAAATTTGATTGTTTTTGCTAGCCTGCAATGAATATTCTCAAAATTCACAACAATTCTACAGTCATCTCATTGTGGATGTGGATGTCATTTCTTAGATCAGACGTACTGCTTCAGGTCTAACCTTCTTAACCTGACCACACTGTAACTGCAATCTATATTTTCCACACTAATTGCAATCATACCCTTGGCTCTTATCACACTTAGCCATTTTCTGTTCCCATAATGACCATAGCTCTTTTAAGATCTTGTCTTGCTTGTATTGTCCTTCTTATCTGTAATGAATTGTTTTCTCTTTCCTTGCAGTCTAGCACAGCCCTCATTGAGTTGTCCTTGCTTCCTGCCTCCCCTCTATGTCATCTCTCTCCCCAATTCACTGAGTTGCTTCTGCTATCAGTATTCAAATGACCATTTATTCTCTGTCTGGTTTTGCTAGTTGATTTGCAAGGTTGTACTTCATCTGTTGTTTAAGTTGCAAGGTCTTTTACTCAACTTTGATTCTCTATTGGCATAGAGCCCGGTTTATGGAATATAAAATCCCAAGTAATTGTGAAAACTAAATGAAGCTTGGGAATTGAGCATTGTCTCAATAGTTTGGGATTCGTTTGTGTGAGGCCTTAAAAGCCACACAGAAAACGTTAGGCTTGATCTGATAGGTGTTTGGAGATGGTCTAGCTTTATTCTTAAACAAGAGACAGATCAAAAGTATCATGCTTAGTTGGAAAAGCAGCCTAGCTTGGAAGTCATAGTTAAGCCATCTGAATTATACCCATTAGTTCTGAATCCCAGTTCTGCTATGACCAACCCTTGAAGGAAGTTATCAGATCGATCATTCTCTATCTCATTTCTTCATCGTTAAAATTACAATGGCCCTACTCCTAGAGTCAATGTGCTGTTTGAATGAGAGAATCCACAAAAATCCTAGAGTAATACTTGATACCTTATAAGTTCTCAAGAAACATTAGACACTATAAAAACTAACCACAGGTCAGGAGCTGGTGGCTCACACCTGTAATCCTCGCTACTCAGAAGGCCAAGATCTGAGGATCACAGTTCAAAGACAGCCAGGGCACAAAAGTCGGTGAGATTCTTTTTTTCTCCAATAAAATATATTTATTAAGATATAATTAGAAGCTAATAAGCTTAGGAGTATAATTTGCATGAAAACACCTTCTATAAGCAGGGTTTATTACACCTTCTGACTGGCTGGAAGCACAAAAAATTTTCCTGGGCTTTTTTTCTCTCATTTTAGATTTTGCTCCGAAATTAAAGGAAATTTCAAGACATTGACACAAATTTCTTAGATATTTGATGAAAAACAAGAAATTGCACATTTAGTGTTAGTGACAGAGAGCAAGTCTGGAAAAATTCTGTGAGATTCTTATCTTCAATTAACCACCAGAAAACTGGAAGTAGTGCTGTGGCTCAAGTAGTAGAGTGCTAGGAGTTGAAGAACTCATGGACAGAGCCCAGGGTGTGAGATTCTTATCTTCAGTTAACCACCAGAAAACTGGAAGTAGTGCTGTGGCTCAAGTAGTAGAGTGCTAGCTTTGAGTTGAAGAACTCATGGCCAGAGCCCAGGGCCAGAGCCCCATGACCAACCAATCAAAATAAAAACAAAAATAAACCACAGGGAGAAGCAAGACTGATCTAAGTTTCAGGTGATCAGGGTGGGGATGCAATTTGAAGGAAAGATATAAAAGAGGTTAATTAATACCTGTTGAAAGACATATTTGGCAAGCACAAAAAGAGGTCACTTGTTTGGTAAATTTACTAAATTTACTAATATGTATGCCTAAGGCTTACAAGTATGCCAAATGCATTTATCAAGTTTATAGAAATGATCTATAAAAAAACAGAGGCCAAATTCATTAATTTACAATGAGGACTATAACTACTAAGCAGACAAGTTGTTAGCATTTATAGATAAGCATGTTCCTTCCTGTGGACCAGTCTATAAAGAAAGCCAACTTATATCCCAAGTGTTGGTTAAAGAAAAGGGTAGAGGGCCAAGAAAGAATGGGTGACAACCAATCACATGGTCAAATTCTGGTCACAGGCAAGCATATCCACTGTGCTGCAGGCACTGACCTGCCACTTGTGGAATGCCACATTGCATTGGGTACCTTATCCTCCGAGTAGCAGAGAGAACTCTCTCACTCCTACATCTGAGAATTTCTCTATAGATAGTATTGATACATTTATTGATGTTGCAATGCAATTACTTGGACATCTTTAGAACACGATCAAAATTTACACAAGGCTCTCTGCCTCAATGCTACTTCCAAAGTGTGATGCTTGGGTATCATTGCAGGACACTTTTAAGGTCATTCCTTTACTCCTGAAATTTATATGGTAGAACAATAGCAGTTCTGAGACTTAGCGAAATCCATTCCTATATCCCCTTCTACAAGAAGGTTTTGACATTTGTACTTAAGTATCATAATCACTCAGTTCATGTCGCATATTAGATGACCCCCAGTTTTTGTTCATTAACATCTCTGTGGATTAGCATTTGGAAGTGGTCTCAGTTGATTTTCTCTATGTCTCTGTTTCTCTGTGTGTTTCTCTCTGTCTCTTTCTCTGTCTGTTTTTTTGTCACAAATCTGAACCCAGACAGCTGGGACCTTCCTCATGTGCCTCTCAACATCCCTATTCTTTTAGTCCACGTTATGGTAAGTAAGGAGAAATAGACTTCACCTCTTGAGAGGAGAAGCTGCAAAAGTAATCAATAACCAGATTTCCTGAACCCTACTACAGATGGGAATGAATTACAACTGAACAAATTAATGAATAAATGAATGTGTCTTAGGGAGAGTGTTAATGCCTTTGGAGGACTCTGGGGCAGTTGGATTGACAGCTGTAAAATCTATGATTCCAGGAAAACTACACACATGCTTGTGTATGCACATGTGCACAGGTATACACGAACAACACACACACACACACACACACACACACACACACACACACACACACACACACACACACACCTACCTCCAGGCCACAATGAAAGAGATTCCAGTCTCCCTAAGCAATGCAGATAGGCAACCCACCGTGTTCTTCCTTCTCACTGAAACTTTATGATCCTAAGAATGTAATCAGCAGGGGAGGTAGAAAGTCCTGAATGGAGGCTGACATGGAGTGACCCTTCCTCAGGAAACTGACACTGACCACTTCTGCCCAGTGATCGAATCTGATGGGTTTCATCATCTTCCTCCTGTGTCTGCTCCAGCTTTATCGATTGCATCGTCTTCAATATCTCTTTTGTGGTTAAAGGCTGCTCCCGAGGCTGCCCTGTCTGAGTTGCCTAGTTTTGTCAATTCCAATTCAACCAGACATCCTTTTACCCTTTCCTAGACAACAAAGCTTTCTGGTCGATGTTTAAAAGAAGAAAAAAGAAAGAGAGGGAGGGGGGAGAGAAAACTGATAGAAGACTTAGACACCTCAGAAAATCTTACTCAAACCTTCCTGCTTTAGGACCAATTCTCCTCTGCCTAGGTTAAGGACAGCTGTTCTCCTTCTTTGACCAGAATGCCTATTAATCTTCTCTATCAGCCTTTTACCTCTGCCTTGGGAGCTTGAAAAGAAGCCTCCTCGCTTTTTACCCCTTCTCTCTCTTCTGAAATTTAAAAGAAAAGATGCCTTGTTGAATATCAAGATAAAGGATATATTTTAACCTATATGTCTCTCACTTATTTCCTGGAGCAGAAAAATACCTGTCGAGAATTGTCAGTAGAACTGAATTATGAAATATGGACCTTCTGTTTTATGCTTCAAATCCTATGTGTCTCCTATGTGCTACAGAAAACGCTCTTCAAAATGGGATTGACATTAAGATCCCTGGAAGAACATCCCAACTATCAAACATTTCTCATAGCATTCTATGTAAATAACCTCACAATAGACATGAATCTCATTTTCAAAAGCCAATGCTAGACAGAGGTCCCTAAATTATAGAGTAAAAGCCAATTGCCAAATAAGGACTCTCCTAGCAGAGGATTATAATAGCTCAAACTCTGGATGCATAAGGCCATACAGGATGAGGCTAAACTAATACACCTCAAGGACATGGAAACAATAGCTTAATTATGAGTGACTGTTGTTCTTTATGTACTATGTTTTTCTTTCTCTTCTCTTGTGTTGCCCTTTGGTTAATCTCATATTGTTACAGTATCTGATTCTCTTACATTATATATTATATATATATGTTTATTTGTTTATTTGAAATAGGAGGGGAATAAAGATTACGGGAGGGGGTGAGGAGGGAAGTAGGGACAAAAACATGTGAAAGGGTATCAGTGTGTGAGAAATAATGCACCTTCTATCTGGCAAATATAACTGTAACCCCTCTACACATTAAAGTAAAATAAAAAATAATTTAAAACGTAACTTATTTTTCTTTCCTGTTGACCTGTTTGTTGATTTATGCTTTGATCATACTACCTTGTCCAATTCAGAAAACCCATCAACTCATCAGTCAGAAACATTCATTATTCTTCAGTAGCCATTCTTCACAATATACCTTTTGCATTCATTTTTTTCTGCAAAAATCCTCTCTCATAATTTATTTTTCATATCAATCTTACTTTCCTTGTTCTGGGAAATTCTTCTTGATTCACATCTCAGTTGTCATTTTCTCATTACTATCATCATTAAATACGATTACTTCCTTAACCTCATTTATAAAAAAAACAAAGTTTTATCAGCTGTAGATCAATAATATAAAACCTGCTCCTTGTATAAGATTTAAACTTTTGCCTTAAACCCTTTCATACAACCTTGTATGCTGTACATCTTCAGTATCTCCCCAAAGAACACACGTTGAAGGCTTGATTACCAATATACAATAGTGGTGGGAGGTAGTGGCACTAGTGGAAAGAAGTTATGTCATTGCAGGATGACCTTGAAGGAATCATCAAGAAGTCACTCTTCCCATTCTCTTTGTTTCCCAGACACCAGAATCTGAGCAGCTTTGTACTGCCATGTGATCCCTGCCAACATGTTCTTGCTACAGGTCAGAAAGCAATAAAACCAAGCTACTTTGGGCTGACACCTTCAGAGGTCTTGAGCCATAACAACTATTCTCCTCAAGTTGTTCATCTCAGTATTTTCATCACAGTAACAGCAAGTTGACTTGGGGCAGATATTTGTAAGATTTCCTTTTGTTTTTGTAGCAAATCCTCTCTACCATTTCACTAATCCTGTTTATCTCTTCATCCTCCAATTGCTAAGGATGTTGTGGTTTATCTCATTGTCTTTATGCTGGTCTTGTTTATAGCCTCTTTTCCTCCATGAGACTCCCCATAATTCCTTTTTGTTTGGGTATTTCATTCTTTAAAAGAATAGTTTGCACCTGCAATCTGTTACATCAATTAGACACTTCTTAGTTCTGTGAAATCTGGTCAACTTTATCACTCTTGTTGTGGTTGCCTTTAAACAAGCTCTAAATTATTTATTTGCAAAGGCTTACATATATCCATGAAGATGCATAAATATATGGAGAGAAAATTTTAAGCAACGTTGCTATCCTTAATCGTTCAGGAGCATTCTCTTCATGAAATTTTGAGATCTCATTTTTCATGATCTTTAACTTTTGTTATCTGGCTAAGAGGCAGTAAAATGAGGGATAATAGATGACACTTTCCTTACTTAGGATTAGTTGTTTTTCTCACTCATGCACAAGTCATATTATATGCAGGTGAGTGGGAGTGAATTCTCTGGGTTTTGTGCAAAGCGCCATTTCTAATCACAAGTTCCATACTCACTGAGTCACTCATGATTATAACCAAATATCTTTGCCACTTGGGCTTATTACAATGATGCATTTTAATTAAATAATATATCAACCAATAAAAATAGAATGTAGAAAAATAATCATTTCTTTTATGAAATCTAAATTGAAAAGATTTGATGAAGGCAATTTGGAAAGAACAAAACACAACAAACCCTGTTAAATTAAAGCGAGACAATAGTTGCAGGAAAAAATCACAAAAGTCTGAAATGTCATCATTCATAATGTTTAGCATCATTTTAAAGAAGCAAACATGGAAAAATCTAAGACAAAAAGGGTGGGAATGTTTTATGTATTCAAAAAAGAGTAGACTATTACTTGGATGAAAGGAAAATGTTGCTGAAGAAGGAGATTGTAAGATGTAGGAATACAAACAAATACACTTTATTCATGGAGAAGACATTTGAGAATTTTAATTACTGTATATTGACCAATCTCCACCGTATCATGTAAGTGGGTTTCTAACATAGAAAAGTGTTCAGTAGTTCATACAAGATAAACATATGGTTAAGTCTAGTTCAGCTATTTATTATCAGTATGTTTCTGGGTAAATTACTTACTCTATTCAAGTTCCAATTATCTTAAATAAAATAAACAGTAATAGTTTACTTACAATGTTGTTATGAATTGAAACAAAAAATTGCCAATTATATAAAAGACGTGTAACCTACTCCAAATATGAGGCTCGTTACTAAGTACACAAGAATGTCAGCTGATGGCTGGAAATGAGGTTTGGTGGCAGAGTGCTTGCAGCCTACCATGCATGAAGCCCTGGGGTAATTCCGCAATACCACATAAACAAAAAAAACCCCACCAGAAGTGGTGCTGTGGATCAAGTGGTAGACTGCTAGCCTTATGCAAGAGAAGCTCTAGGAAAGTGCCTAGGCCCTGAGCTCAAGCCCCGGGATTGTCAAAAAAAATTGTTAGCTAAGATGTTTCTAGGAAGTGTCTAGTAAATATCAACAGCAGTACCATTATAATGAATGCTAACCATTGGTGGTTTATTTCTTTTGTTTTATGGATCTACATTGTTAGCTGTCCATTTGGTCTGCATTCAATTCTGTCATTGTTTCAAGACAACCTTTCTCCTTTAGCAGGAGAATCCATCTCAATGGCATCAATGTGCCAATCTTCTTACCTCTCTTTTGTTTGTAGGGGTATGGATTCCATGGCAGTTCAAAGACCTCAAACTCTACATGGTGCCAACGAGTGTTCCCTCAATATCCACATGTTGCTTTCATACTTCCTTATAATTTTCTGTAATGTTTTCTCAATCCCAATAGTACATCTTGGTTGGAGCTTTCAGTCTGCTATAGTCCCTAGCCCCTGTATACTAAAAGCTCAACAACAAATTCAGAATGTTTGCCCATTGTGTTTTTCTATGATCTTGCTCTCCTACCTTTCAAATATCTCATCTAAGTAGGTGTTCATGTGAAATGTCTCCAAGAACAATACCATTAGAGTCTCTTCAAAAATGTCCCAAGTTACCCATTAATCAGTCTCCCCCCCCCAAATAGAGTCTTTAACATATCAGATCTAGCTCCAGTACAGAATAAATCTGTTACTCTTTAGAGGAATGCCTCAAGAAAGAAGGTCTGTTCCTTCATTCCATCTGGTTAGGCAAGTGTCTCACATGGCAGTCTGTGCTCTCCTAACTTTTTCTAGGTTCCGATTTCCTGTAGCTGCTAAGGGCACAGCATAATTTCCATCTCTGCTATGGTAGTTAGCTGCTGATAAAATATTGATGATAAACTAGTCAAAGAACAGTGACAGCTCCTGGGAAAGTGACAGTCACTATTAAGGGGAGGCTCCAGCTCAATTTTGTATTAACAAAAAGTCTAACCATGTCCACACTCTGGATGAGCTCAGAGTGAAAAGGTGAGATTAAGGGGTCATTCTCAAAGAATAGTCACTAAGAGAGGAAACAGTACCAAAAAAAATCAACCATAATTACAGGTTTAAGGTACAGGAGTTCTGACATTCCCAGATAATAAGAAAACAACAAAGAAAATGAATGGATGAACATATGGAAAAATCAGCAGGGAAAACAGCAATTCTTTGCTCACAAAGAGCTGAATAATTAATGGAGGGAGGTAAATGTGCTGCTGATGAATAAAATAGGAAAAAAATAAAACCTTAAGAAAAGTATCAGTCAGTTCAATGATAAGAGGTGAAGGGACTTTATAATCAACCTAATCCTCATGGACATTGATGTTGGGGGGAAAAAAGAGTTTAGGAACCACACATAGTGCAATTATGTGTGATACTAATGGAAAAGGAAAAAGCAATCTTTTGGGGGTGATTCACACAGTGAGTAATTGACTCTGAGTTTGGATTGTAATTGCAGCAATGGCACCTCTGGACAAAATTATGAGGCTTTAGGGGCTGAAATCAGGCTGGCCCTAGATCCAGCAGCTTCCTGGGAGATCTCGGGAAGCTCAGAAGGGAGAAACCAAAACTTGTCCTTATCTGTCCCCTTCAACTGTAATATCTGAAAGCATAGCCACAAAAAAACAAGGCAGGGAAAGACAGGACTTGACAGAGGCAGTCCTGTCTTGGCCCATGAGGGGCTGAGGCAGAACACAGAGTAGCTAAAGAAAGACTCTACAGGTGTCCACATTGTTTCATGATACCTATACATTTTTGCTACCCTCTCAAAGCAACTGGCTCACACAATTCTTCCAAGTTTAAAGCAGATTCCCCCCCATCACTCAGCATTTGTCTTCCAAGGTTAGGCAGAACGACCTCTTTAGAAAGCCTTTTCTTGCTACTCCAACTTACAGAGCCTTTCTGTTCCCTGGTTGTTCAGTCCTTGGGGTCTAGTAAACAGTGGTAATGCCATTGATTACAGTTTGAGCCTTATCACCCTAAAAGATCATATAAGCTTCTTAAACACTAGAGCTATATCCCCAACAATATCCAGCACAGAGTAGAGGCATTAATTGCCTAGTGAATACATATTGATCAATTGATTATTTAACTCACTTAACACTTTCACATTACTTGGCTTAGGTGTTCAATGTTTAGGAAAAACTCAGAAGTCAAACTAATTTAATTCTAATTAATGATGAACAGAGATGTGGCAAATGGTTTCTTTGTGGCAATAAAAATAAACTGGAAAAGCAAAATAACAATCATAAACAAAGATGTTTGACCTCACGGTTAACCAAGAGAATGAATGTTGAAACTACAATGAAGAAGTACCATTTTCATATATCAGTTTTGCAAACAAAAAATAGATAACTCTGGAGTAGATATGTGCACAAAATCATATTACATATTTTGGTGAGTTGTAATTAGAATCCTTATAGAACTCAGTCAGCTTTTCCCAAATGAACAATCCTACTATTGGGGTCTGCTCTATAGAAAAATCTGTACTTAGTCCAAAATTATTATAACTACCAATTTATTTTTGCCATAGAAAAAACTGAGAACTTAATGTACTATGTTGTCTCTCATCTCCTTTGCTCTCCCTTGGTTATCTTATATTGTTACAGTATCTCACTTTGTTATCTGATATATTGAATTTATTTGTATTTGGTTATTTGAAATTTGATAGGGAAGGGGGGAAAACCAAGACGGGTGGGGGGTGGGGGGAGGGT
This sequence comes from Megascapheus bottae, assembly GCF_031878675.1. Taxonomy (NCBI): domain Eukaryota; kingdom Metazoa; phylum Chordata; class Mammalia; order Rodentia; family Geomyidae; genus Megascapheus; species Megascapheus bottae. The sequence goes on from NC_143527.1 coordinate 25,929,712, forward strand.
AATGGGTACCAAGACATGTGAAAGGGTATCAATGTATGTGAATTAATGCACCTTCTATCTGGCAAATATCATGTAACCCTTTTACTAATTACAATAAAAAATTTAAAAAAAAGAAAAAACTGAGAACCATCTACATATCCTTAGATGATATATTGTGTAAATCAACTTAAGGCTTTCTTATTCTCAAACAGAACTATAACGAATAAACGTAGCTGAGAAGGAAAGATCATAAAAGGAGTATATGTTTAGGCAATAAATCATTAAGCAACCTATTAGAATCATATACAGAGGTTCCTCAACTTATGAAGGGACTGTGTTTTCCCTCCTGAAGTTGATGATACACTAGATTGAAAATGTATCTAACACAATGAACCTACCAAGTATCATAGCTTAGCAACACACCACACTGCACAGAATTTGTTGTTTACTGTCATAATCACGTGGATTCCTGGAAATTGTAGCTCACTGATGCCAGTCATAATCCCAACAGAGGATTGATGGTATGTCACTCTCCGGGACAGAGGGAAAATCCAAAGTACAGTTTCTGCTAAAAACATATCACGTTAGTCAAAAATTGCAATATCTCAAATCATCTGTATATATAGGTGGTCTCTGATATGTGATGATTTGACTTATTATAATAAAAAATGCTCCCATTTAGGTGGAAATGCATACACATTTATATGTATATGTAATATACATAAAATGTAAGAATGTATAAATCTAAAATATAGATACAATAAATCAAAATATATAAGGAGGGCTAAGAAGATCATTTCATAAAGTGTCCATAACTGTTAGTGCCTTCTAGAGGAATGCACTATATAAATACTTCCATATATGAGTTACCTGTGAAATAGATGTTAAATACAGACATTATCCTAACTATCAAGGACATTTTCTGCTCATGAAATCTGCAGTATATAGTACATTAGGCACTGGCTCTAGTGAGAAAATTCCAGAACTCAGAGCTTGCAGATAGAAGATATCCTCACCTCACCAGTGTGCCCCATTCCACATTCAGAGCCGTTCTTCTTTCAGATCTCTGTGTACTGCCTCAATCTGCATTGATCTTACCCTCTCAGAACTCCAATGGCATATGTCTGAATCAATCAATTGATAATTAATTATGAATGATTTTGTGACTTTGGAGGGGGAAACTTTGAAATTAACTACTAAACAATCCCTATACTGTAATGTGTACAATTTGTTTTAAATCCTCAGCGAGTGGTAAAATTACAGAAGCTCAATCTCTTCTATCTTTCTGCTTTTTCCTCCATTTTCACTCCACTGCTCTTTCTCTACAGCTGCTCCCATTCTGGGAGTTTCTACTCAAAATGAGAATGCCAGGTACTCATCTAGGGAGAGAACAGAATCCTTTTCTCTTCCTCTTTGCTGTGTGTCTCAATTAACAGAGAGGCCTTTTTCTTTGATGGGCCTAATAGCAGTGAAGTAATTAAACATTGGCCTGTGGGAAAATGACCTCTACAAATTAGAGACCCTAAAATCTCATATCCCAGCCCAGCTAGAGTTATGTAATCATATGAAAAAACAAACATTGCAATAACAGGAATCCCATTTCGAGTGCTGATTAGGGGTAGTATGCCTCTGAGTTTTAAAAGCAGGGAAAATAGCTCTCAAGTGCCAGTCAATCAGTTTGCATCCATTAGTCAGTCTCCACTTGAAAGAGGTCAGACAAGCTAGGATTGCAATTGGTCCCAGGGCACAGTGGCCTCATCTCAGCAAAACTAGTCCTTAGGGCTTCTGGTTATATTCTTCTTAGGAGGAGGAGGGGCTAGTAAAGGTTCTCAAAGTCCTCAGGGTCTTCTTTGTTTTCCATCCTGGTCACTTTTACTCAACTGTCTTCATTTCTCAATTTTCCCAACTCCTAGAATTTCATAATAGATGCACAATACATTTTTAATGAAATAAATGAACATTTTTAGCAACATTACAGAAGTAAAAGCTCTGCCTCTGGCTGAATATGAAATAAAGAAATGCTGCCCCAAATTTTAAATGTTATCAAAGAGGGAAATGTCTGAATTTAGGAATTCTATAGTGAAGAAGTAGAAGATGATAAAACACAAGCATGAGGAAAATCTTAAAGGTTTAAATGTATCATGCAAAAATATTCTAGCATGTGATACCAAAGGCTTACAGCAGATTCTAACGGAGGAAATTGCTACAATCAAAGGATGGTTTTAGGGAGATAGCTCACTATGTTAGTATAAATGTCAGATATATAGGTAAAAACTTCTGCAAAAGACTAAGATCAAGAGACCACCAAAATGACCTCTGCTTGAGAGCCTGAACAAATGTAGGTTTGCTTTGAATGGTCATCTGTGAGATGTTGAATGGAATTCTGGGGTCCAGAGGCAGCAGACAGGAAGACTTACAAATGGTTGTTATTGTGTTGCATAGGTAGAGTACTATACACAAGGGTTCTGTGCATGAGGAAGAAGCTGAGTTCTGTTTGAGAACCTGAAATTTTGGGGTTCCTGAGGAAACTACAGAAAAATCTAGCTATGGAAGAGGATTATTGAAAACAGAGGCTTGGATCACTATTGAGTGGGCTTGGAGTTGTGAGAATCATTGGTGAAAAGATTGGGCTGAATATAATGAATGACTGTTGTTCTATTTTTTTTTTGTCAGACATGGGCTTGAGCTCAGGGCCTGAGCACTATCCTTGGACTTTCTCAAGGCTAGAGCTCTACCATTTGAGCCTCAGCACCACTTCCAGCTTTTTTCTACGTATATGGTACTGAGGAATTGAACCCGGGTCTTCGTGCATGCTAGGCAAGCACTCTACCACTAGGCCAAACTCCCGGCCATGACTATTGTTCTTAATGTACTATGTTATCTCTCATCTCTTTTGCCGTCCCTTGGTTATCTCATATTGTTACAATATTTCACATTGTTATCTGATATATTTTATATGTGCTTAATTGGTTATTTGAAATTGGATAGGGAAGGGGGGAAATCAAGATAAGCAGGGGGAGGGTAGGAGGGAAATGGGGACCATATCATAAGAAAGGGTATCAATGTTTGTGAAGTTATGCACCTTCTATCTGGTGAATACAGTGTGACCCTTCTATTAATCACAATAAAAAATTAAAAAAATAAAAATGCAAAAAAAAAGATTGGGCTGAACCCTATTGCTACAAAGCTGGGTCAAGGAAGAAATGATTGAGACTGCCTCTCTAGGAACGTAGTTTTAAAGGTCAAGCTTATGTTCAGAGACACCTCTTAATACATCATTTCCTTTGTGCTTCTTTTGGCTTCCCATGAAGTTTCCTCCACATGTTTCTAGTTTTGTTGGAAGATTTTCATGTAGCAGATATGGAGTTAGGGATCTCTAAAGCTAGGGAGTCTTAGACAGGAAGTAAGTTCAACTTCTTAGATATTTGCATCAATTAGGAACAATGGACACATGGATACTCCTCAATGACTAAAAAAACACATTGTCAATTATTTTATAGATATTGTTCTATCTGCATCAAAGATACATGACTCCTAAAGCAGATGCCTCAAATTTTTCCAGTGTGGTTAAAGTTTTTTCCATGATTTCCATACTTTCTCTAGATATACGAATGTCAATTCACCTGAGTCTTTCATACCAGGAATAAATCCACTAATGAAATAAGCATTTATGTATAACATTTTTAATGTTTCCTATAGTATGCCTTCTCAAGTCACCCATAATATGCTCAGATCAGAGACTACCTCCCTTCCAAAATACGTCTAATACAGAATTATGGCCACAACTTAAGACTCAAGTACAGTACCAAATTCGTCCATGTGTGCTTCTGTGAAAATATCTGTAAACATTCCATCCATCCATCTCTCCTCTTCTCCAGCAATGCCATTTTGTTTCACATGCATCAAAAGATATAAAGTTCCTATCTAAATACACTCTAATGAAAAATTTTATCCTTAGGTGGGTCATGACTGTGTGCCAGGAAACTAGAAGTGAAGACAAGCTTGGCAGTGCTGTGCTGGAGTGAAGAAAGGGGCAAATGCTGCAACCTAGAAGAAAGGAAGAAGAACAGGAACTGGACAGAAAGCTAAACAAAGGAGGAAAAAGAGAAGAAGAGCACGAGAAAATGAGAGGGACAGCTACGGTACTTGGAAAAAATGAAAATACAATTTGAAAAGGCTTTTAAAATGCTTTTGATTTGGTTAATGGTGGGCCCAAACTATATTTTCAAGTAAATCAATGTGATAAATTACAAAAGTAAAAAGATGAGACAATGAGGATGCAGAATTGCAATGCAAGCAAGTATCTGCCGTACATAAAGGTCTCAGGGACTGTAGGAACGAGGGAAAAGGAGGCTCATTTAGGGTGCTATGGACCCAGGGCCTCACAAAGCAACCCTGAGCCCTGATTGAACATGTCCTCCTTCAGTGGCCCCATCCCCTTTGGAGCTATCTGTCAGTCACACCCTAAGCAAGCTCAGCAGTGTGAGAATATTCTTCCCCAGGCACTCCTTCTATTATCCTCACTAAACCTGCTTCCGCCGTAGGGATGTACGCAGATTGCTCACATTAAGAAGCAAATTGATTATGAACTGAGTTTTGTCTACCAACAATTTTTAATATGTAATCTTGTCATGAGTGAACGAAAGTCATTAATAATACAGTAAGCAAAATGTGCTACAGTTAACCTTAAATTATAACTTACAAAGAGCATTCTTGCAGTTTCTTCTTTGATTTATGAGCTCAGTTTATTCTATGCAAATTCATGCACAGTTTCTAATAAGAGGGAGGAGGAAAGATAAAGGAGCTTTGAATATTTTATAAGTTTTTTCCACTTACCTTAATTTAGAATTATGAGGCTGAATATGTAAGTAGAGAATAATTACCTATTACTAGTCTCCCACATAGTTTATCTATTTCAGCTCTGAACATCCTGAGCAATGCAAAGCATAACTGTTTTACTACCTGTACCACTGTGAATATGATAATTAGGCCTCCTTCAGCGTTACTTGTTGCTGACACATGAGAAGATAGACACTGTAATATAACCAGACAGCCCTGCACTGTTCTTTAATATCCCTCTTTCTGGAAAAAAAATAACATACCAGTTGTTCAATATTTCATTCACTGCACATGGCGAAAATGAACTTTTTTTTTTTTAAAAAAAAGCAAGGTTTATTTTCTTGCCTTTTTTGTCTGGAGTTTGCCTTCTAAGAGGACTGGGAGTACACAATTAGGTGAATGAGTATGAGTAAAAGAGGTGAAATGACTAGGTGACTGACCTAGAAGAGAGTGTTCTCAGGAGTAAAGTGACAGGTGCTCTGTTTTTCTCACCAAATCCACACCACCAGCCACCCCTTCACACAAACCAACACTATTGCCTCCAAATACTCATCCCAACTATAGGTCCCAGATTTTGGACCACATCAATGCTAAGGTGAGAGGGATGAATTTTTCAAAAAAGGAAAATTTGTGGTTTAGGTGGCCTGGTAAAGAAAAAGGCTGTAATAAATGACGTCCCTGCTATGTCTTAGCACAGAAAACAAGGCTGTTCAATTGTTAATCAGGAACGAAATGTATTTAGGGGTTATCAGATCACTATTGGATCAACGGAAGGACTTGGTACCTAGCAGAAGGCTCTGCAAGGAGTTGATTTCTACAGGAAGCAGCGATTGGAGGGGACATATTGGGAGTATTCCTTAGAAGATTCAAGTACTACAACCTGTGTGAGGAAGTCATTGGCATTTCCCAGACTTCAAAATTCACAGGCTCCCAGTAAAGTCACTAGTAATGGTGGCTTTGTTTTTTTTAAGAAATCTGGGCCTGGATAAAATATTGAAACTGACGAGCCTATTTAATTCAGGAAATGGGATAGAATCAACAGCTAGATATTCAGTGTTATATGCACAAATGGATTCAGAACCCACGGAAAGAATAAGACCCTGGGACTCTGTTCACTCATCACCAGACTCAGTCAGACTCCCTATTTGAAAGGAAACGATACCTCAGATTTGTTTTGTCTTCTTAGATTACCAACAGAAACTCTTAAGTACCCAGTGATATACTGAATTATCTGAAAAATAACATGGATTGAGAATGAACTGTTCTTTGCATTAGTTAGAGCTCAAGGCAAATGTGGAACTGTGGTCTCCCCTTCTATCACAGTAAATGTTGATCAGATTTAACAGAGGAAGCAGGCAGCTTCCAATAAAGAGAGAAAAGGATTTTGTCTCCCAGTAAATTGTATCTTGTGATAATTAGCACTTCATATTGTATTAGAGTGATGGTGTCAGACCAACAGCCAAATAGAACTAATGAGTTAAATATCTGTCAGTGAGATGCTTCAGGTCTGATTAAGGCTACTGCAGGTGTGTCTATTTCTCTCCTCTTCCTTTTTTTCTTCAATTTTCGTAGTGGTCAGTATATTGAATTGTCACAGAAACCAATGTCAGTTATTACTGAGTTATGAGAAATTACAATCCTTTCTCTGATCACAAGAAGAAAATTCTGAAGGATAATAATTGATACAATGAGAAGAAGAAAAGGCATACTGAAATGAAAAATTACAATCTTCCCTTGGTTTCTGATTTATGTGAAAGAAAGAGTGAGGTATGCTTCAAAATCATTTGTTCTTGTTGCACTGCTATTTCAAAACAACCAAATAGCTGGTGACATAAAACTTTCCATTAGTAAACCAATCCTGGGGAATATGAGTTCACAAAGATTTACCAAGTAGCATGCACTCCATCTTGCATTTTATGTGCATTGTTTATTTAATCATTATATCGACCCTGTGATGGTATTTTGTTATTCTACCTTCTGGTAAAGAAATGTAGCAATGCAGGGGACTGCTTACCTTTTATTTCAGAAACTAATACTTATTAAATACTTTCTGTGGCTTTAATTGCATGCTCAGTACCAATTAAAGAAGAATATAAAAAAGGAGAGAGATATCACTTCTGCCAAAAAGGACATTTGAGTGAAGTTAACAGTTATAAAGCAAAATGGGAGGGGGAACAGTAAAAAAAAAACTAAAAACAGAAGAGAGAAATAACGATATGGCACAATGTAATATCAGAGCTGTCACAATGCATTATATAGTTGATTGTCAAATGAGTGGCAGAGATAGAAACTGCTATTAGTTTAGAAAAGAAGGAGAAAATTATGGGCTAAAGTGGTCTGAGAAGCTTGGAGAAGATTGCTGACCTTGGTCCTGAAGGATGAGTAGGATTTGGGTACAACAAGAAGATTGTGAGGACAGAGTAGGGAATTTCAGAAGGAATATAGGACAAAAAGATCTACGGTGAGTACATACCAATACTGTTTGGCAAAAGACATGCAGTCACATTGAGCAGGAGGGCTTATACAGACAGACAATGCATAGGAAGATGGAAGGGGCCTTTAATAGGAAAAAGAAGAACTTGGATTGGCTTCTTGAAAAAAACTGAACAGCTTTCATTTTAATAGAATTATTTGTTGGCATTTGTTTGCTGTTCATTTCCTTAATTTATCATGTTGATCTGTCACCTTGTTCTTTGCCTCTCAAACTGCATTCAGTATTCCAGAGAAAGGTTTCAAAAGCAGTTTTACATTGGTTGTACATTTCTTTAAAAACATTGCATTTCAAATCCAGTGGCCTTGAATAGTTTATATCTCACACACAGATAAGCACACACACACACACAACACACACACACACACACACATACTTTACTGTATATGTATTTAGTAGCAGCAAAGTCAATTTTCACAGATGTTAATACACAAATACTACAATTGACCGTGTTCTGTTTATCATAAAATGATAAAATGTGCATCCAAATAAAAGTTTTAAATATAACAAATAAAATAAGCAAATTTCTGTTTCCATTATATGTGAGTTCAGTTAGACTTTTTGTTGAAATGAAATAATTACTTACAATATATTTTTTCATAAAAGCAGTATAAATGAATTTAGACTTCAGAAAGTCTTGTCCTGAACCTTGCAGTAGATTAAGTTTATGAAACCCCACCTATTTCTGTTTACTCTGGAAAAAGGATTTTGTTGTTTCTCTGCCTGTATTTGGTCTCCCAAAATGTCAGAATATACAACAGCCAAGTATGAGGGCACAAATGGCTCAGGCCAATTTGTAAAAAATTACACTTTTAAATTCCATGTGTCCATTGAGCAGAAATTTGTGTTGGGATTTTTTAAATCAATTGAAAGACAAGAAGTTTGGACTGTTATTCTTGATATTTTTGGAAGTGAATATAGAAGTTTTGAACACCATTTTGGGCAAAATGTCATACTGAGGTGGGTGGGCACCTCCTTTCTAACTACCTATTCTTAAACATAATTTTAATTTCCTGTGCTTTGGCTAACTCCTCTCCTAACAGGTTTTATTTTACTTGACAGTGGAACTAAAGAAGGAAATTGTTAGCTCCCAGATACTCCAACAAAGTGAAACTCCTGTGTTTGTCTTGATTGGTACTATTTTCAGCTCACAGCATCCATCACAAATCCAATTACCAAGGTACATATAAACTAAGAGGGAATAAGAGTTATGAAGCTCCACCAAGTCCTCTAGACTACAAAGCCCTCACCTTACAAGTACCTGACATCTACTGTGAGTCAGTGACTCCAGTTTAAATCCTGAGGGCTTCCATGTCAAGTCAAATGCTAGAAAATTAATTCATTCTCTTTCTTACCAGTGTGAGTTCTGATATTGTCTCTCCACATATCAGAATTTACACTGTGTAAAGCGCCATTCTGGAAGCAGTTACTCTGCTATCTTGAGTAGGTAGCACCTCAAAGAAGAGTTCCATAGCTCACAGGCACTTTTAGAAACAGTTCTCTCTGCACAAACTCCATGCTCACAAGGGGAAAGTTGAATGCTGTATCGGTGAGTAGTATGCATGTTTTTGGTTTTTGGTTTTGTTTTGTGGTTCCTCTTCTATTCCCTGGCCATATTTCCCCACTTCTACAAACAAACTTTTAGTACAGCAAGTTACACTCAGTATATATTCAACATATATTTTAGATCAATATATAAAATTGTCTCCAGAGAAATGACTGTTTAGCTGAAACTCATGTTCACAGACACATACACAGACGAATGTACAGAAGCAACTTGTTCTTGTGACAGAAATGCTATTGAAGACAGCCTTAGCCCAATATAATCCTAAAGACTCAAAGCAATGTCAGCAATGTCTGCCACCAAAGTTATTATTAACAAGAATGTTTCATTATTCTTTCCTACAAGGGAAATTAAGTTTGTGTACTTGAAGCAATACTGCATAACACATGCCATGTTGAAATCGTATTATTAATATCCGAACAATGATTTAGAATTCAGCTTTTGATCATCAGGATTAGAATTTAACGTCATAGGAATCAACGAAGATTGGAGTGGCTAGATATATAGTTCAATGACAGTGCACTTACATGAGGTTCTGGTCTGATCCCCAGGACTGAGGATTGGGGAGAGAGTAGGGTGTGGGAAAGAAGCAGGAAGAAGAGCAGGAAGAAGACTGGGAGGATCAGGAGAAGAATTGAAGGGAAGAGAGAAGAGGACAGGGCGACAGAGAAAGAAACGGAAGGAAGGAAGGAAGGAAGGAAGGAAGGAAGGAAGGAAGGAAGGAAGGAAGGAAGGAAGGAAGGGAGGGAGGGAGGGAGGGAGGGAGGGAGGGAGGGAGGGAGGGAGGGAGGGAGGGAGGAAGGGAGGGAGGGAGAGAGGGAGGGGGGTGGGAGAGAAGGAAGGAAGGAGAGAAGGAAGGAAGGAAGGAGGGAAGGAAGGGAAGGAGGGAGGGTTCGCAAATGCAAATGCAACAGACATTTGCTAGCAAATATGAAAATTTTTGGATTTTGAGCTATGAGTAGAACTTGCAGAAATAACAAGAGAATGGAGTTACAGTATGGCTGAAGAGCTACTGTGCTACGATTCATTTAGGTAAGGCCAGATGAGTATCAGACTGAGTTGCTATCAGATCCATGAAGTCCAGTGTGCTGTGTGCTCACAGGGGACATTTCTCCAAGATGTCTGTCCTGCCTAATTCAGATGAAAATACCCTTCTGGAAGTGTCAGGTCTGTCAACTGAATTTTCATATCTTCTTATTAAATAATCAGGATGTGATTGGGATGTTACATTTATGTGGCATTTTTTGAAACCTCTTTGAAAATAATTGTCAGTTACTGCAGTAAAAAAAAAAGTGCCCTTCATGTGACTTTCCCCCTAAAGTTCCCAAACTCCACCATCTGGCTGCTTCACAATTCTTGTCTCTATGACCACATTCCCTAAAGACTAAAAGAGGGATACTTTTTAAGAGGCCCAAAGGGTGTGGCAGAAAAAGGCAATGTGTAATGTTCTAATTAGTATTTAACATCATAGTATAGAAAGAATGATGTCAGTGGCCTACCCCAAAACATATGCCAGCTTCCTCATTGAGAATGGTTCTCTGACTCTGATTATATTAGAGGAATGCAGCTTTCGGCAGAAGGTAACCAATAAGAGGTTACCCGTTTCTTACCTGTGTCTCAACCATCACTTTTTTTTTTGCCAGTTCTGGGCTTGAGCTCAGGGCTTGAGCACTGTCCTTGGACTTTCCTCAAGGCTAGAGCTCTAGCACTTGAGCCTCAGCACCACTTACAGCTTTTTTCCATGTATGTGGTACCCAGGAATTGAACCTGGGTCTTCGGTCATGCTAGGCAAGCACTCCACCATTAGGCTAAACTCCCGGATCTAAACCATCACTTTGCACATGTGTAACTCATTCCTTCCAACTCCTCATCTTTGAAAAATCATCTCTCCAATTTTTGCTCTTTTCCTCACTCTCCTAGGGGCATAGTACCCCATATTTGTTTTCCCAGAGAATCACTTTGTTCTATATTCTGTGCCTTCAATAAACCAAATACAAAACATAAAGTCAGGAAAACATAATCAGCATATAATTGCTTCCAATGTGACCAGAGATATGCATTTTATTTCACTGCTGACATGAATCTGTAGTTCGATCAGCCCACCTTCATTCACAACAGGTTTCTCTACTTCTCATTCTTATGCACATGCATCAAGAGTAGACTCAGATTCTCTCCTCTCTATGCTAAAACTAAGGCTTAATGAAATACTTGGACAATCCAAGAAATCCAGTTGTTCTTGAGTCTTTTCATTGTCTTCCAGTAATTTTGCTATGATTCTACCTCTGTTATGCTGCATATGGAAATTTGTATCCTTTTAACTCACAGTTCTTTGTATAAAGGATGCAGCTGAAAGGATGTGTCCTAGGATGTCTGCACCTAATGAAGATCACAATACCGTGGAATCCCAGCCAGATCTGAGACTGGGCGAAGCTTTTGAGAGCTTAAGGAATGTGAGTTTGTCATGTCAAAATCGAAACATAACAAAGCGTGCATGACCTTTGCACAGGTGGCTTAAGGTTCTAATCCTAACTACTCAAAGAGGCTAAGATACAGAAGATTGTGATGTGAAACTAACTCAGGTCGAAGAGTTTCTTAAGATTCCATCAACCAGCAAATGTATGAGGCATAATTCAAATGGGACAGTGAAATCCAAGGTACCCTGAGTTCAAATCCTAGTATGAGAAAGAAAGAGAGGAAGAAAAGAGAGAGAGAGACAGACAGACAGTCAGGCAGACAGACAGACAGACAGTCAGACAGACAGTCAGAGAGAGACAGAGAGAGACAGAGAGACAGAGAGAGACAGAGACAGAGAGAGAGACAAAATTATTGGGGCCACGGGTCATCCTGCTATAGCCCAAAATTCAACCTGTTTGCAGCATTCTTCGTTGCTGATTCTTGAATTCAGCATGTGATTTCCTCTGACTAATGGGACATCTACATCTATGACACAATAGAAACCTGAAATGCTGAAAGAATAGAGCATAGCTTCATAGCTCTTCGAAGTGCTCTCGGAATCACTTTAAGAATCCCAGAATCAGCTTGGTGTTGTAGTATACCTCTGTAATCTCAGCTACTTAAGAAGTGGTGATCTTGAAGATGGAGTTTGGAATCACCCATGAGAATCAGTTTTCAACAAACAAGCTCCAGGCATAATGACTTCTGTGCCATTGCTCAGACAGAATAGACTAGTTTTCAACCTATTTTATATTTCTAGTTATCTCTGCTTGAACCTTTTTCTCTGAGACATCCAAATGATTCCCTCTGATAAATAGTTAACTGCAATGCTAATTATTGCTTTGTAAAATAGCCCTCTTCTCTTCATTCTTTTCCATCTTTCTGGATTCTCTTTATGCATTTATATTATCTATATCCTCATATATTACACATTATCATATATTCTATGTATATATATTCTATCTGTGCATTAATAAATATAGTAAGCATGATTCTGGATGACTAACATGCATATACAACTATATGCCAAAGCTAAATAATTTTTATTTATCTTCTAAATATATATATATATATATATATTCCGTGAAAAATGTGCATTGCCAATTTTGTTCTTTTTGATCCCTTAGAACTAACTTGAAGCCAAATAGATATTTACTAAATATTTGTCAGATAAATAATTGTCAGGGAATATACTAGTACTTACATCATGTCTGGGATCTCACTACACACTTCCAAGAGTAGAAAACAAGGCAACAATTCAAGCTATGCGTCGATGAAAATAATGATAATAGTAATAATGGACATATATTGTATCTATGCTCCATGCACTTTAAAGTATTAACTCATTTCATCTCTATTAAATCCTATAAGCAATGTGCTGTTGTCCTCATTTTAAAGATGAGGAAAGTAAGAGGAAAGGAGAAACTCCTTATCTCACAGCTAATAAATGTCAGAAGGGATTCCTATCTGCTGAGAGGGCTAAGAAGTATGCATGCGATTATTAATTCTGGATGTAAACTTTGTAGAGCAAAGACTTCTTGTGCAATGAACTTGAGTCAAGAGGAATCCTGGCAGAAAAGTGATGACAAGAATGCATGTGCTGTTGGAGCAGAGCTCAGAAGATGCAGTTGAAAAATGAGTAAGAACAAAAGTTTTTGTGCTTAAAAATAAGGGAAGTATCTTTTAAAATTAACTAGATACTAGGTTTCCAAAAGAGAAAGTAAAAAATATATTGGATTTTTTACTGCATGTATGCATGAACATGTGTCACATACACAGGTACGTATGCTCATGTTTGGGCATGTGTGTTGAATCAACATTGAAGACTTTAGAAAGCCAAAATAGAAGGCAAGTATCACAAATATGGTAAATTGAGAACAGATTGGAGGACTCTTTCCACAGGCTATGAATAGACATTGACATGAAAATAGCAATGCAGAAAGATCCACCTGGATAAGTGTAAAGTAAGAATAAGCTACTGCTTAAGACACTAGAAAGGAAGCAACAAAGGATTATTTTCCTAAATGTGTCTTTACCAGAAGCGCCATGCAAAGTAATTTCTGTACATTTCAGCTCACTTATAAAATCCCACTTCCAGAGCATTTTCCCTTGTGAAATGAATGTATTGTATAGAATAGAGTAGCATTTAAATTCCCATTGTCTAGATGACTGATCTTCTAAGAACTCTGATTTTTCTAAGTTTGGAGGGAGTGAGAAATATTGGGAGCAAGGTGAGAGATTGGTGGTCTCTGTGCTGGTGGTGCAAGGTCCCATCTCTGAGTAGTTCAAATGACAGTGACTTGCAGTGGCAGGATATAAACCCAAGAGAACACCTTGTTCTTTCGACTTTTCATTCTCAGTTGGTTCTCAAGATTATCTCATTTTCTTCTCTGAGCCATTAATACTATCGCCCTGAATTCTGGTTAAAGGGCATCCCTTGCATGGCTTGGCATGGTTCCCAGATATGTATTTCATCCAAAATATAGAGACCAAATTACCAATAAAGAAATTATGAGTGACTGCCGCTGCTCTGTCTCTGTCATCCTCCTCCACAGTTGAATACTCTTCATTGTTAGAGACTCGTTTTTTTTCTTGCAATTCAGCTTAAATTTTCCTTCACTTGGCTTCCTCCCATCACTCCTAATTATAAACTAATAAAGCCTTTACTGTGAGCAATCTTCATCCCTCCCTTCTTCTACCTTATTGTTTCTCCAGAGGTTCCCTGGGCCTCATCTTGGATTATACAAAATGGTAACCGAAGCCTAAAAATTTGTTCTACAGAATTAAGTGGTGGGGTATGAGGCCTCATCCTCAAGGGTGGCTCTCTACTTTTAATCTTCCTAGTCCAATATTTTAAGAATTATCCATTATAAAGCTTTCTGATCTGAAGTCCTCTTAGAACAAGGTGAAAGGCCTATAGAAATGGATCTGCGCAAGGTGCTTGCTTACAGGCCAAATTTCATCTAAGAGGGAAGATAGTTCTGTAGCTTCCACACAGTTCTGTGATCCACCTGAACCTATTAAAAAGTTTGATTTTTCCTAGGATTAGAAAAAGTTACACAGCTCATGTTGCATTTTGAAACCAGACCCTCACCTACTCCAACTCACAACCTCAATGAAGTGTTTTACCCCTCAAGACCAAACTATTCCATGCATTAAAATACTGAGAGAGAGAGAGAAAGAGAGAGAGAGAGAGACAGAGAGAGAGAGAGAGAGAGAGAGGAGAGAGAGAGAGAGAGAGAGAGAGAGAGAGAGAGAGAGAGAGAGAGAGAGAGAGAGAGAGAGAGAGAAAGAGAGAGAGTACTTAGGATTAATCCCGAATTATTAATTGTATGATCTTGGGCAAGTTGATGGATCATGTATTCATTTTGAAATTTCAAGGTCATGTTTCATACAGACTCATCAAAATGTAATGTGATCAAGGATATGATTATTGTCATGCCATGGGCTAATAATACTCACTGGTAGAAGTTCAAAGAAAGTAAGAGGAGAAGGAATAGACAACCACAGAGACAAAGTTTAGTACCTGGGAATGGTGATATGAGCATGCAAAGCAGATAAGCAGTGCAGACAAAGCTCGGTCCTTCCTTCAAGAAGTATACTTTAATTTCCATTGCACTTTACCCCTTATCTAACGAGTATATCCATTATTATTAAGATGCAAAATCCAACCTACAACCTCACAAGATTTTGTGGATCATTCCACAAATAGTTTTAATCATTCCTAAATAGCAATTGAAGACTCAAGTTCTACTATTACTTTCCCAATGAGTACTATATTATTTAAGAGTACCCAATACCTAACTCCCAGCTCTGAAATCACTCCCAACATTCTGTGTCACTCCCTGCTTATCCTATTTCTCCATAAATCATAAAAACCTGCTTAAATTGCACATTCTCTAATAGGTAACTAGAGATAAATGAAGTGGGTTTTATTAATAACCTCAGTTTTGGGGTGGTGACACGGGTTTTGCAGTGTCATGGGAATCAAGCAGGGAAGCCTGACTCTGGGGACATTGCCACTGGCTTGCAGACCCCTCTGATGACAGGGGAGAGGAGGTGAAGGCCCTCCTATTGGTTACCTCTGGCCTGGAAATCAAACATGATTTATCTACATTAGTAAGTTTCATCTTTGTCTTATTATCCCAGCCACAGCTTGCGACCCGGGCCGACTCTCCTGCCTTTTAATAAACAGATTTAATAGGACTGATAGTTTGGCAATTTGTAGAGTAAATTAGATTTAATTTGGCCTGAATGCCACTGATTTCTCATATTGTTCAAAACAATCTTATCCAGGGAGGCATGTCATCCCAACACATTCTCTCCTGATGCAGCTGAAAATATCAACTGACAGACTTAAATCAGTGGATGTTCTCCAACAAAGCTGTTGCTTTCTCCCTTGTTCCTTGTGAAATAATTCACTTAGAAATATGGCCTAGTGGGATATATCAAGCGTTGTTACGTTGGTAACAAAATCAATGATAATTCCTTTATATTTCCACTTTACAGAAAAAGAACCTGAACATAGTATCTCTTTACATACAGAGCTTCCATATTTTAGATATTTGGCAGGGAACTAACTCTAAAGCATAACATAACTAATCCATCCTTCATAAAGAATACACAGACTACAAATTTTACTTTTGCTTGACAACTGGGAGCTGATTTCAGCATCATATGCTCTGTTGGGCTAGAAAGGTTTGAACAACTCAAGTTTATTGTTGCTTCATCCCCCTAAACTAAACAGCCACAGTTCTGTATTTCAAATTCTAGCCATTCTATTGTCTCTCCCCTCATAAATAGCTGTACTTCTTCTGTGTTAGTGGGCTCTCACAATTACAGCTTTCTCTCATCTTTAGTGTACACATTAGCTCTGATCACCAATACATTGTGTTTCTGGTAAGCTTTGAACTTTTGAGCACATTGGATTTGGGTTATGTGACCTGGGCTAATCACTTTCATCAGAATTCTGAACTCCCATGAGGTTTTCTCGGTCACTGTGACTGGAAGTATTTCAGAGATGTCAGCTTTGTCAGGCTAGCCCTTGAAACTGAGCATCCAGCAAACCTAAAATGATGACAGAGATAAAGAAATATTTTGTTAAGCAATCAGGAGGCTATATGAAACTATTTGCCAGTAACTAGTGCATATTTGTTAATGTAATATAAAGCAGTCTGAAGGACTGATTTCCTGTCCTTGGAAATTGAATATAGTAAGGTTATTTTATTCTGAGACTTGGACTCTGGGCCTGGGAATTTTATTCACAGGCTGGCACTCTACCACTTGAGCCATACCTTCAGCCCCATGTAATTTGAACATTGCAACCAAGCACAAATCTGGACATAAGAAAAGAAGCCTTGCATATATCTTTGAATTGCATACAAATTTGTAAATAATCTCTTCTAATTTTAAATTATGTATAATATGGTAAATAATAAATCAATGAATAGGAAATGTATGGCTTTTATGGCTAACATTTAGAATTTCTTTGAAACTATGTGTCATTCAAGATAAACACACATACAGTAAGAATAGTAAGAATAGTAAACTACTCTTTCCATGATGGAAACAGGCCAATGTAATCAAACTCCCTCCAGGTAGCTGGCTGGTCAGCCAGGGAAATGGTGCCACGTCAGTTCTGGTCTCTGTTGTTGGCAGATTGGGCACACAGCAGTGACTCTAGGCAGGTCATCCTTGTGAGTAGGAGTACATGCCACTATGCCTATGCATACTCTTCATCTCTGCCACCATGGCCACTGCTTGATGAACACATTAGGCAATGACAGGAGTGGCTCGGGAAAGAGGTCGGCTGGTACCCGCAGAATGGGTAATCTTAACCACATGGTTATTAAAACCCTACTCTGCTGTGATCACCCTTTCGTGATCACTGGCATGGGGCACACATATTTCACACTGAGAACCTACTCAGATGAAGGTATCCACATCCCTCTTCCCCAAACTTTCTTACTGCCAATTATTGATGTTCTTGCTAGGTCTCTAAACATCCATCTATACTATGCCCAATGAATGAATTGGAAAAGATTACACAATTATGTCATTATATCTTCAAGATGTCACCCAATATTCTCTCCGTCAGAAGGTTTTCCTTTATTAGCATTGCTTAAGGATGTCTGGAAAGGAGCTGTAGTGAAACAGCCCAATATTTTATATCTGTGCCTGTCTGTCATTCACAATCATTTTAAAAACACAAACCCTTGACTTTCTTCACAATTAATGGCCATAAAGTGTTCAATATGAGGCTATGGACTAACATGAAAGGAGTATAGCAAGGATAAGTGAGCCTGAACATTATGGTCATGTCCGGATGCAATGTAGCTCTGTCCTCTCAGAGCCTGCTCTAGACCAATCTCACGCTGCTAATAGAAGATTTCTCTGCATCCCAAACCCCCAAATGGCTTGGAGAATCAGAAACACCAATGTGTGATGGGAATCTATGGTTGCATGACAATTTGGGAGCAAAAATTCAAACACTGAGACTATAAATAAAAACTATCTCAACAGGAGAGTAGTTACATGCATAATGAAGATGTTTTTATTCAAAATTTTTGGTTTCTTTTATTTACTAGTAAGGTTATGCCATATATGTCACACATTATCTCTGTCTTCCATGGGCACACCAAACGCTAATCAGATTTCCTGGATAAATTAGCCCAACAGGTGGAGTTGTTTACATGGATTGTCTAGACTTATGACAGAGTCTAGACAGAAAACCTACCTCTGAAAATTAGCCATTTGGGTGAGCATTAAGTGTTCAGTGGAATGTTACCCAAATAAATATAGTTACCTTCAAATTCCAAAGGCCTACTATAATAGCAGGCCTTTGACATTTTGTAATTTGTATTTCCTACCCTGTCATAATAGTAAACAGGCAAGTGTCTTACAAATGTGTAAAGAGAAGGGGCTAACTACCTGAATTCAGTTTCTAATCAATATAATACCATCCATGTAATGGACTGATGTGATGTTCCCTGGAAAAGAAAGGCAATCAGTCAAGGTCTGTGTGAGTTAGACCATAATAGGAAAGGATCAAAAACAATATGGAATTCAGGCACGAACTGAGGTATATGAGGATAAAGCAAAACTTCCATTGGGTTCTTATCACTTCTGAACATGAACCAAGGATTCACTAGAAGTTGGGAGAGCTGAACCCTGTCTCACAATAAGAGTCAGCAAAAGATAACAATTTGTGTATAATATTAAATGACTTTCCATTGCATTTCCAAGTCTCCCCTAAGAGTCTCTTTTGTGGCTTGCCCTAACTGAGAACATACAGGAAATGGAAATCATCCAAGCTGAGCCATCACATTATAAAACCATCACACTCTACAATCAGATAGTCTGAATGTAGGCTTCCTTCTACCAGTTCAGCAAAATAAAGGATGTGTGATGCATTATACAACCTTTCTAAGGAAGGCACCATCAGCTGATGATATAAATTTTGTCTCTTTTACAGTCTCAAGAGACAATCTCTCTGGAGCCAATCAAGTACCCACTCCCCTTCTAGGACATTATACCCTGATACTATTTTCAAGAGTTAGGAGTTGGTGAAGTAGATTTTACATCTGGAATAAGCTGCATACTATTAGAGCCTTTTGAACAAGAAAGGAAAGGAAGGAGATGGAAGAAGGGAGGAAAAGAAGGAAGAATATAGAAAGAGAATTGGAGAAAAGGAAAAGATCCAACTATTTATATGAGATTGTATCCATATATCATCTAGGTACCTGAGCAAATCAGGATCTAAGGCTACTATGGTAGGTAATGATTCCTTGTTGTTTTTGACTTTATTAGTCCACACCGAAGAATCTCTCCAGATTGAAGAATTATATAATATGATATACAGTGGAATACTCTCTGAGATGTGATAATCTCTTAGCAACAATATCAATCAACTCGATGAGGAATTAACCTTCAAATATGAAAATGTGGGGGAAGGGAAATTGTGAGGAGAGAAAATGAGGGAGGGGGTAAGACTGATCAAAAAGACATGTACTCATTTTCTCACTTATGTAATGGTAATTCTATGTACATCACCTTGACAATAAATAAATAAATAAATAAATAAATAAATAAATAAATAAATAATTGAATGGCTTAGAGACCTTCTGAGATGGAAAATTAAAAACTGCAAATTAGGCAAGCTGAAATCTGTAGTCCTCCAAGACTGTGATTCTCAACAGAAGAGATCTGGTCTTTCTATAGCACTAACCAGCTTTATGACATGTAGGACGTCTTTGTCCTCTTTTATGCCTTTGGACTCCTTTTAGGAAAGCAATGAATGTCCTTCAAGTTCCTTCATTCCCACTAACATTGTCAAAAATAGAAGAGAATGAAGGAAATTCCATACCCATGATGTATCTCTGGGTACACGGAAGACATTGCTGCCCTACCAATATTCTTGCTAAATGGGATGGTTCTGGATCGCCAAAAAATATACCAGGCATTTTCTTCATAAGTATAGTAAAAAAGAGAAATCAATACTAAATATCACCCACCCCCAAATTAAAGACAATATGTTAAATTTGAAAAGAGTTTATAATAAAACCAAGTTTGTTTATTTATTAGTACATGTATCTATCTGGAAGATTTTCTTCTGCAGAATATCTCAGCTTTCAGATCTTCACTTTGGTGTGCTGCAGTGAGTGAAGCAGAACCACCTTCCTTTGTCATTCCTTCTACATGACTCACTATCATCCTTCTAAATACCAAATGCTGTCTCATGCACTGTAAAACTGTGCTGTCTGTAGGAGTGGAGGCAGGCCACCTAACATCAGAGCTAGAGGACAACCTGTGCTCATGCAGACTGGGTTTCTACTATCCGTATACAGTGCTGAGGCCATGTAGATTAAATAGCTAATCCAGGGAGTTTGCAGCTAGGCCTGTGGCCTCAGAGGCAGTCTCCTGTGCTTATGCAGCACACAGTTGGAGTGCTCCTTAGCTCCTTCTGTATCTCCTGGTCAATTTGGACAAAACTAACCTTTCAAGTGCATTGTCTTCCTATTTCCCTGGGCATATCAAGAGGGATACAGATGGCTCCATTCGGGAAGGAGTCCAGGTGCATCTTGTCATGTTCTGTGCATATTTCTGTTCTACACCATTAATCTCATAATACAAAATTATCATACTTTTTTACTTCCAAGTAGTTCCCTATTAAGAACAACCCAGTGTCTTTCTGCTGAGGTGGTGCCCTCAGGTGTGCTGAAGGAGTTTGCTTCATTTGAAGGGAAGGAGGTGTGGGAGTCATTGGGAGTGGTAAAACAAAGCCAGTACATTAATTTCTCCTTGCCTCCTCTTCATTGCCTTCTGTCTTTCATCTTAAGTGTGTGTTTCTATTGGGGTAAAGAAAGATCTTAAGAAGAGAGTCTAGTGGGAGGGTGTCCATAGGAGAAGGGAAGGGAGAAAGAAGAATAATGGGATAATAAATATGATCAAAGTACATTATACGCATGCATGAAAATGTTATGGTGAGACACATTATTTTGAACAAATAATATACACGAATTAAAAAATGGAAGAAAAGTATGAGATAGACTTCAGAATTGAGGGAATTCACAGAATTTGATCCATGAAACAGAAGGTAAACCAAGAAGCTAACCATGTGATTCTCAAAGAGAAAACTCTAGCTAATACATGGCAGAACACAGGGAAAAGGTGTATGTGCTGGAATTCTGGAGATGTCTCCTCATCAGAAACGACAAACAGAGAGCATAGGAAAGAGGAGGAAAAAGGTGGTATGCAGCCTAGCAGCCACTGTATCTGAAGCTTACCAAGAGGAAGAGCTCATCTGTTCTGCATGGTGAATCCCAAGAGCACAATATTGCTAGGATCCCCACTTTATGGATAGAAGCGCTGAGGCTCAGTACCGGCAACAATCTGTGCAAGGTCATGCATGTAGAGACACAAGGCTGGCCATCATTTTGGACCTGGCTCTTTGCCTTCCCTCTGCACAGTATCTAGGCTGATAGATGGAGCAATGAAGGCAGAATGAGGGATGGAAAAAAAAGTAGCCAGAGTCAAATCTCCAAGATGGTCAAGGAAGCAAGCTCTGTCCACTTTGTCTGCTTTGCTTGAACCCAGTCCACCCATTCTGTTCATGGCTTGGCTCCATCCTGCTGTCAGCATTGAGGAGCAGATGCTCACTTAATCCTCGGGATTAGGTCCAGATCATGGAGAAAAAAGCAGCAGTCAGCCAGGGCGCAATGCAGGTGGCGCCCCAGATACATACACTTCCAGATCCAGTTTGCTAAATGGAAAGCTGATGACCAGTGTCAACCCCAAATTCTTCTCTGGAATGCAAAAAGAAAAAGAAAAGAAACAAGAAAAGAAACAAGAAGCTGGGACAGTGTTCCAAAAGTTCTAGTACCTTACCTGACAAAGGAGATCAGGTTTCTTCTTGTGAAGAAAATGCTTTGAAATCCACAGGGGAAAATGACTTAATATGAGAGACAGAAAGAAACAGAGATGGAAGAAAAGAGAAAGGGATAGTCTTGAAAGTCAGTACTAGTAAATTCTTAAAGTATGAAATGGCCATATAGGATGAGACTACTTGAAAAGAACTCTAGGATGTGGAAACAAGAGGTTTTTCTTTGTGATTGTTGCTCTTCATGTACTATGTGAAGTTATTTCTTTTCTCTTTTCTTTCCCCTTATGACTCGTCGCATGTTGTTACCATATCTGACTATTATCTGGTGTATTATATATACATTTTTTGTTTATTTGAAATAGAGAAGGGAAAGGGAAAAACAAGATGATTGGGAGGATGGGAAGAAAAGAAGACATACACATGAGAAGGGCTATTAATATTTAAGAGATAATGCACCTACTACCTGATGAAGGTAAGTATAGCCCCTCTACATTACCCTGACAAAAAATACAATAAAAAAGAAAATTAAAAATCAATTTTATATCTAGAATATATTATAATTGTGAAAGTTCAAAAAATGCATATTTTTGCCAGTCCTGGGCTTGAACTCAGGGTGTGAGCACTGTCCTTGGACTTTCTCATGCCAAGAGCTCTACCACTTGAGCCTCAGCATCACTTCTGGATTTTTTCTATGTATGTGGTATCAAGGAATTAAACCCAGGTCTTTGTGCATGCTAGGCAAGCACTGTACCACTAAATCAAACTCCCAATCCCAAGAAATGCATATCCTTTTAATGAAACAAATACATATTTGAAAGAGAGAGAGACAGAGAGACAGAGAGAGAGACAGAGAGAGAGAGACAGGAGATCCTCAGACAAATGGGTACTGAGGTCATAATGAACTAGGTCTTCGAGGCTGAGAGATCTCCAAATTTCAATTTTCCATTCTTCAAGTCCAAGGTGGGTGGAACAACATTGGTCTTTGCTGTTTTCTAGGTTTGCTGTGAAATGATGTTCTATGTATAAGTACTTAAGAAAATACAAAATGTCAAATAAATGAAAAGGACAATTAAAATTTTCCTCCTCTTCCTCTCTCTCCTTGTCTTCCCCCTCCTCTCTTCCCCTTCCTCCTCCTCCTCCTCCCCCTTCTCCTCCTCCCCTACCTCTTCTTCCCCTTCCTCTTCTTCCTCCTACTCCCCCTTCTCTTCCTCCCCCTCCCTCTCCCCTTCCCCCTCCTCCTCCTTCTTCTTTGTCTCCCCATTCTTCTTCTTCTGCACATCATTATCATGTCATCATCCTGAGGATAACAGACATGGTTGTAAAAATGATTATAATTATAAAGCGCACATTTAAATCATATATCTTACTTACCCCATTGACTGAGCTTTTGTACTTTATGTTCTGAATCTGAGATTCATTTATGAGTAATGCTGCATTGTTACTTTAAGGTGATTGCTGGGAGGAAACTTCTGCTAATTAAAATAGGCTCTTATTTTTATTGCACTATCTCCAACCTGAAAAGGCTTCACAGAACATAATGACTTCCCAGGTACAATGCCCACTTCCATCTCATGCCTCAACATCAATGCTCAGTCTAGTACATGGATCCATAAGAATCCTCAGACCCTTCTCAGGGAAGCATTCTTTCTCCAGGGGCTAAACAAATGTGGAAGCAGCTAAATATAAGCAAGCACTTTTTTTTCCCCTTAAAGTTGCATCCCAATTAATAACTGCACTAATGACTTACAGAAAGACTTCTCAGAAGAAGTAAATGTAGCCAATACACACATGAAAAAGTGTCCAACATCTGTGTCCATAAAGGAAATGCAAATCAAACAATGCCTCATCCCAATTAGAATGGTCACTGTCAAGAAAACTAACAATAATGAATTTTGATATGGATATAGCTCAAAGGGAACTTTGTTACACTGTTGGTGAAAATGTAAACTTGTTCAGCAACTCTGCAAAGCAGTATGGAGATGGCTCAAAATAACTAAACATGCTTCCTTTTGACCCAGAAATTCTACTTCTGGGCATTTATCCAATAGAGCACAAACAAAAATACACTAAGGCTACCACCACAACCATGTTCATTACAGCACTATTAACCATAGCCAAGATATAGAATCAACCTAGATGCCTTGGAATGGACAAATGGATCAAGAAAATGTGGTATATATGTACAATGGAATTCTACTCATCCATCAGAAAGAATGACATTGATCCATTCATGAGGACCTGGAAAGACTTGGGGAGGATTATGTTAAATGAACTAAGCTAGACCCAGAGAAGCAGAGATTGCATGTTTTCCCTCATTCATAAGACCTAGAATGTGCCTATACATTTTTAGAAACCTAACAAAACGTGTATGAGGAAATGGGTATTTGCAAAAAGGAGGGGTAAGAGAAGAGAGTTAGAAGAATGAATGGGGGAAATGAGTAGAATGCAGTCAAGAATGGCATTAGATATTCCACAGTACTGAGGAAAATAAAGGAAGGGGTGGGGAAAAGGGAGGCAAAGCTGTTGAAGGATGACAGAGATATGCATTGCATACATACACTGCTTTGTTCAATAGCTAAAAATTCAATATATAACCTAAAACTTGAGAAAAGTGCAGGAAGGGATGAGGTATGTGGGGAGGGTGAGAAAGTTAAAAGGGGGCATATTGTTCAAGAGGCACTGTATTTATAAACTGCTCTGTTGAATGGCAGCTCCTTTGTACAACTACCTAAACAACATTAAAATATACTAAACACAAATTTACATCCCAACTCTAAAAGAAGTGAAATAGTTACTCCTTCTTGGTCTAAGTTCTCTTTTGCTAGCAGGGCACCTTTCCAGGAGATCCACCCTCTTCCACTGTTTTTCATCTTGAAACCCCTTTCTTCCTTCCCATCTTTACCCTCTCTTCGCTATCTTCCTTTTCTAAAGGTAGGGTCAGAAACAAAAATGGAAGTCTTGGCTTTTCCCTCCCTCTCTATGCCTTTCATCTTAAATTATTTTTCTAAAATCACCTTTACACTACTTCCTGAAATTATTTTTCTCAGATACTTTAATGTGCCATTTCATAAGCCTGAGACCTCATGCATTCTAGGCTCACATTTTATTACTGAGCTACACCTCAAACACTTATCTGACTTTTTAAAATCTAATGTAATTGTCACTTAAGACAATAGGTGGAGCAGGATGACTCATCCCTGTGCTCTCAGCTATTGTAGGATGTATCTGTAGAAGCATAACCATGGAGGGCTAGCCCTAGGATGGGGGAAATGCAAGATCCTCTCTGAAAATTAACCAAAGCAGAAAGGGATGGAGTGTTGTTCAAGGACAACTCCTGCCTAGCTCTGAGTTCAAACCCCATTAATATAAATAATAAAATAAAATTTTGCACAGTATTTCTCTCTCTTTTTCTTACTCTTACACTCTATTCAGTTGTACTGTATACTTGGGGAACAGAACAGAGCAGTTAGTAAAACCTGTATCTCTAGATATTACATCATAGATAAGGAAAAAGGAGATTGTAACTAAGCTCACGACCTAATTGGTTCTTGCCCCTTTCAACTATCCTACTGACCTCCCTGAGCTGTGTGAAGGTCATCTGCACGCCTTAGGAATCCACTAGGACTATCTGAAGAGGAACTATCCCAGTTTATGGAATTATAGTTAATTTAATTTCTTCTGCATTATCTTTGTTGTTATTCTAAGCATTCTGTTTGGAAACTGTATTATTTTCTCACATATATTATTGTCTATATTTTTAATCTTCCTGAGACAAACTTACCAGATATTTCCTGTACCATTTCTCTTGTGCCTTCAGCTCTAAGCTCATTTCAAGACTACTGAGAGAGTTGTTTCTTCTTCCTCAGATCATGTTAATTCCTTTTAAAGTAATGTTTTCACATCTCATAAACCCTCTTTGACCATTACATAATGCTTTTTACTTTAATTATGCATAAACTGACATTAATATTTCCACAAGTAATTTCCTTCCTCTGGATTTTTCTGTTTTGTTTTTATTCTATTTGTCTTTTATTTCTAACATTCCTTCTTTTACCATTTGGCTTAGAGGATGCTTTTCTTTAGATTTATTATTAAACTCAATAGGAAAGCCATCAATTTTAATACTGGCTGCTAAGGCATTTGCAATTACTGGAGTAACATGTATCTTGCCCTACTTATCCTACCTGGTAAGCTGTCAATTGCCTCACAGTCTTATTTTGGTTTTGTTTTTCTGCTTCTGAGTCTGTAGATTGTAGACATAACCTAGTTGCTTACATGATGTGTAGTGATTTGCAAGACAAAATTATGGGATTTTTTTTCTTTCTCTCATTCTTTCTTTCCTTCTTTCTTTCTTTTTTTTTTGGTAGATCATGGGGCTTGAACTCGGGGCCTGGCTCAAGGCTACTTCCCAACCCCTAAGCCCCAGCCCCACTTCCTGTTTTCTGGTGATTAGTGATAAGAGTCTCACTTTCCCTAGTGCCCAGGCTGGCTTTGAACCTTGATCCTCAGATCTCAGCCTCCTGAGTAGATAGGCTTACAGGCCTGAGACACAAGGCCTGTCTGTGATTTATTTTTAATAGTTCATCAAGTATATATATGAATTTCTCTCTAATTACCAAAATTGATATGAAACCAATCCATCCCTTAAACTAAATCACACTATTTCCTTCTTTTCCTTTTTTTTTTCTTTTGTTAGTCATAGGGCTTGAACTCTGCACCTGGGTGCTGTCCCTGAGCTCTTCAGCTCAAGGCTACCATCCTACCCCTGAGCCACAACCCTACTTCCTGTTTTCTAGTGATTAATTGGAGATAAGAGTCTCACATTTTTTAGTGTCCTTAATGCCTGCGCTGGCTTTGAACCTTGATCCTCCGATCTCAGCCTCCTGAGTAGCTAGGACTACAGACATGAGCCACTGAGCCCGGTATGTCTCTTCTTTTTAAAGACATATTTTCTAAATATTACAATGTAAGTTTCCAAGTTTTATTATTTCTAGTATTTTCTCATTTTGGATAGATCTTCAGCTATTGGTATCCTCTGGTACCACATAGACACTAGATTCTTTGGTTTGGAACAGCATGTCTTCATTACTATCAGAACAAGCAGAAAACTGCAAGACTTTATTATGTTTAGGGAAGATCCAATGGCTTTTAAGAATGGGTAAAAATCAGGTAGAAAGACTGTCTGTGTCATGCTTTGACCCCAGAGCAGGTCATGTGAATAAGAGAAAAGATGGACTTTGCTAATTGGTATATGATATACGTTTATTTGTTTATTTGAATGGAAGGGAAGGGGAAAAACAAGATGATCGGGAAGGGAGGAGGGAGGGAATGGAGGACAAAAACATGAGAAGGGGTATCATTGTTTGAGAAGTAACATACCCACTACATGAAGAATGCAAATGTAACCCCACTATACATTACCCTGACAATAAAATAGAATAAAAGAGAGAGAGAGAGAGAGAGAGAGAAAAGGAAAAAAAGAGAGAGAAGGTGGAGATAAACTCCACTATGTAGCTCCTCAATAAGCTTTCCAAGAGCTACTGATTCTAGCTCCACTAAGCTACCTGGGCCAGGAAAATCCATGAGTTTCTTACCTCAAATTAACTACCAAAAAAGCAGGAGAGCTGTGGCTCAAGTGGGTAGTAAAGGGCTAGCCTTGATCAATAAAAAGCTCAGGGACAGCACCCAGGTTCTGAGCTCAGCCGCAAGATCAGCACAAAAGTAATGATAATAATTTTACAGTTAATTCTGTCCATTTGAACATTTGAAGCACTCTTTGTTTTATAATTATATACTTCACAACTACACATATCTCATATTCATAAATGTCTCTTAGAGAAAAGTTGCTTCTGTTCTCTACACACATTTGTCCTATCTAACCTCTTCTGGTCACCTGCACTCTGCTTTGTGGTTCCTGAGTACACTGTGCTCATTATCTATCTGACACTTCTACCAGCTAGAACAACTCCCCCACATTTGTAGTCTCATCTCAGAGCAATTTCCTGTATGTATCCTTTCTTTGTTATCTTCCAACCCCATTCCTGGGTGGGGAAAAAAGAAAAAAAACCTCTTCCTGCTCATGCCCTTGTTCTTCCCAAGGCTAACTCATATTATTTATGGCTTGGATTTACATATTTATTACTCTTTGACATTGTCAGACTTTTGAGAATAGAGGTTTCACTTTTTCTTATTTATATTTCTCTAGAATCTAAAAAAGAAAAGGTGGTAGTGAATCCATGGTTATGGAGTGGGTAGAAATATGAATGCACAGATAAGAGAGTGGCATAGATAGACTGTGCAGCTGGTAGCAGAGGAAATGGAACACCTGGCTCAAGAGTGATGCATTGCATTTCTTGGCTTCAGAGAGTCACATAAGCCTCTAAAAGAAACTAGTATGTTGAGTTCTCTTAAGAAAGTACTAGTGAAGAGAGATCTACTTGGCCTGTATGTGCCCTGACTTCATGTGAACTTTATTCCTGAAAATGGCACCCTGCAAGCATTTATGTAGCATTCCTCTTTTTTTAGTTTTGGAGAAATTATTTCAGCTAGAACAGGAAGCAAGGTAGAAATAGCAGGTTCATTGACAGGAGCAACTGTTTTTTGTTATGATAATAGAGATCACAAGCCCAGGAGTTTTGTCTAACTGTATAAAAATTCAAAATACAACAACGGACCTGAGAAATGGTTTTTAACCCTTTATTTCCAGTTAGTTTTTCCTCTACAATTAGTAAGAGCTACTTATTAGATTTCAAGGACAAAAATACTTCTTAAAGCCCCAGACAGAGGCACTGAAATAGTGTTTCTCATCACCGAAGCATGTGAGAAATATGGCTCCTTTGAACCTCAAGAGTCTAAATTGTCATCATCTTCTAACCATGCAAATGGTGTATCCCAAATCTGTAAGTATGCCTTGTTGTGAAACTTATTTGGTTGTCTGCAGAGTTAACCAATGCTATCTGTGCAAGGAGAAGATAATATAAAGGATTTAAAAAATCAAAGTACAGTAAGAACACATAAGCTGGATGTATGAAGAAAACCTGCTAAAAAAACTCAGGTTCAGTTCCTTGGTACCACATACATAGAATAAAAGCCATAAATGGTGCTGTGGCTCAAGTGGTAGACCTGTAACCTTGAGAAAGCCCAAGGACAGTGCCCAGGCCCTGAGTTCAAGGTCCAGAACTGGCAAAAAAATAAAACCATTATGAAAAAGTAGAATGAAGACTATACTGGAGGAGATCCAACAGGAGAGAGAGGAGTAAGAGAGGGTGATTTGGGAGTAAATATAATTGAGGTACATTGTATATATGTATAAACATTTCATAGAGGCAACCAATAAACACAAGGTAACGTCTTAAGAAACAAGGGTCTTCAGCCATGCTCAAATTTTTTCTGTTAGAGTCCTAATAATGTATACATTTTTTGGTTATACTGGCTCTACTATATTTTACATTCTTCCTTCAAAGAAACAGGAAGAGGTGAGGTGATCTTAAAAGTGGCAGCCACTAACCATAGTGTCTTACAGCTACAGTACAAGTCTGTCTGTTGCAGCAGCAGCAGTGAGACCTCTAGTCAATAGAATGCATCAATAAGTGAATAGGAAGATAATACTTTGTCACAGCTTGTTGAATGTTAAAAAAAAAACACTTCTGGAAAGCATAGTACACAAAAGAATGTAATTGCTGATATCTTCTTTCAAAATCTTGAGCTAGGTCCCAATCACTCTCCTTTAACCACACTGGCCACCTGCCTCGCCCTCTTTGTCCTTTTATAGCTTCCCTTGGTTACCAGAAAGCGGTTAGAAGCACAGCCAAAGACTACGTCTCAGGACGTAAGAGCCAAATCAAATCTGTTTTCTTTCGTAAAAGCAAATTTAGATTCCAAACTATGAGATGGAGAAAGACAAGAAGAAAGGGAAACCCAGTGGAATTCTCAGGTCCTCCACAGGACTTAGATGGGCATAGAAGCATAGGTTAGATTTGGATTCTCTACCTCAAGCACAGCAAGGAGAAAAGGAGATCTTAGCTGCAGAAACAATTCCCATTTATGGCTTTCCATACTTGTAGACATCAAAAGTTATCTTGGCTCATTAGATAAAAATAACTTCCTCTTTCCTTTCATTCATTTGTTCATATTTATCATAAATTTACAGTCATAGGCACTAACGTTATTGAGAAAGGGAGGATGAGCGACTAAGCATGGCTATTCACAAGCCTCTGGATCAGTCCACCAGGGAAGCATCAGGCAGAAAGACCTGACGCATGCTGTCAGCAATGTCTCTACAATGAACTGTGAGGCTCTTTCTACCTGAATGGCTCAGGAGGCATTTCTAAAAGAAGATGAGATTCGACTGAGTGGAAATTCTCTAGCACATGAAAGGGAAACATACAAATGCAAGAACTTCTGAAATTTCTCTGGGTATGAGGAGGGAATAGACCTAGGAGTGAGACAAAGGCTAACATGGAGATACTAAGATTAAAATAATATAAACACATTGAGTCAGTCAGAATTTCATCATCATTCACCACATGCTAAATATTGCACAGGACGTGTGACTATGAGGACAAATAAGATTCAGTCCTAGTCATGAGAATTCAGTAATGGGGGTACCAAAAAACCCTAGAATAATGTGACACAAAAGAAAATTAACTAGGAAATTTTAAAGTCCTTAACTCACTATTATAGCCATCTTTCTCATAAAGAAGATCCTCCAGTAGGGTAAATTTCAAACTTGTGAAACCCAGATCCATCCCTCTTGCCGAGTATATGATAGCATTGTGATCACAAAGAATGCTAAACATTCATAACCCTGAATTAAGTACATACACAGTCGGAGAAGTTGCTATAATGTGTTATTATCTAAGCCAAGTAGATTGTTAATTTAAAAAATAAGTGAAGCAAGCTAGGCCCAGAAAGAGAGTGCATATCTTCTCTCTTCTGTGAATCTTAAGCCTGTAATACAACCTCCCACATAACATAGAGAAGCATGCTTCTATACACTATTCATTAGACAGAAGTATAGCTAGAATATACAGAAGTGGATCTTCATGGAGTAAAGCAAGAGAAGAGATAGTGACAGAGACAGAGGAAAAAGCTTTTACAATTGGAGTTGTAAACAGAATATCCTATATCATTGCTTCTCAAAGTACATCTCCTTCTCCTTTTGTTATAACAGTGTCTTCTGTCAATCACACAGAAGTGCTAGTTTTCTTGAGCCATTCTTCAGACCTAATGAGCTGGGGAATCATAGTTATAGTAAGCACTCCAGTTAATCCCAAGGTATTCTGATAATATGGTATAAAATGAGGATGCTTTTTCTGGGAGCCCCACTTTAAGCCTCCATTCAGACCAGAGAAGGAAACAAGAATTCAGTCACCAAGAAAATACAATTCTGACATGGTAAGAAAGGGTGGCAGGAATTGACACTCCCAATTGTGGTAGATATTGAGAAGGGGAAGGGGTAGGATGCATGAGTATATTCTGTCAAGACCAAACTTTTCACTGTTTGATCACACCTCATTTGCATTTTTAATAGCCCCCATTAGACAGCCTCTGAGCTAATTAGGCAGGCGTCTATAATAGAAGGCTTCTGTTTCCTGTTTTCAGAACTTGGAAACTAATGGCTGAAGCACTGAGAAAACAATTAAGTAATAAGAAAAATACTGTGTAAGATTGGCAAAAGCACAGTTGCCATAAATCATTACAAATGACTTGCGGCTCAAAATATTTAATTAGGGAAGGAAAGTAACCTATTACGTGTTGACATGTTGGGGAAGCAGAGGCAGAGGGATACCCAGACACAGATTTTTGCCCTCTGCCTACTAGGGATGTTTTGGAGATTTGATTGCCCAGAGAGTCTACTGACAAAAATTTTCCCATGCCTCTAGGGACGATCAGAGACATCTTCTTAATGCTGAAATCTAATAATAAATGAAAAAGGGACCAAGCCAATAAAATCAGCACAACTAAAGAGTCAGACTTATTGGAAATAAAATGTGCGTCAGCAACCAGGGGAAGGACCCTAACCAACAAAAATCCTGGCTTGAGGGTGAGGGTTAGAGGAAGCATAGACTAGATATGTAGTATAGCCAGGAAGTTATATATCTTGAATGTAAACCTTCAGAATTGAAAGCAGTAGCAATGTATCTATGTTATCACTCTTTACATGAATACTCCTTTTGGCTGATCAGTTTTATCCTATTTCTCCTACATAAGAAGTTGCATAAGGAGTATTGATGATGGCTAGCTTTTCAGTTTAGATTCATAGAATATCCAGAGAGAATTGTGCCTGAGCTGACTTCACACTGTTCAAACATGCATATATGACCTGGTGTCTGCAGTGTGTAGGATAGGGTGAGTAAATCATTGAGAGAATGAGGGCTAGTTACAGTTTCTTTCTTAATTTTAATTGTAATTGTAAAGATGACGTACACAGGGGTTACAAGTTACATGTCAAGTAATGAGCATATTTCTTTTTGAACAGTGTCACCCTCTCTCATTTTCTCCTGTTTTTTTCCCCTCCGAAGCCCCTATCCCCTGCCATGTTGTATAATTCATTTCCAATACAGTGTCTAGTAAGTATCACTACTGAGTTAGTTCATCCTTTGTCCCATATTTCTGTGCTTCCCTTTCCCCTCCCCCAATCAAATAAACTTACCTACAAGACAAAAAGTACAGAAATAAAACAAGATGATTGGGAGGGGATTGGGGTAGGGAAATGGGGACAAAAACATGAGAAGGGTATCAATGTGTGAGAAGTGATGTGCCTACTACCTGGAGAAAGTAACTGTAATCCCTCTGTACATTACCCTGACAAAAAATTAAAGTACAGAAATAAAAAAACAGCAACAATATGAAAAAAATGAAAAATGTTCTAAGGAGAACTGCAAAAAGTAAAATAGTACAATGTCTTGCTTCCACTTCTTGGAGTTCATTTTGTTAAGCAACATTTTATATGATCATATGCACACAGCTGTTGAGACCTTGTGATCCTCTCCTAAGAATATCCTCTTTTTGTCTTCGGAATCTTGTTTATCATGTCCAAGTGTAATTTTATCCTTTCATATCCATTGGGTTTACTCATAGGTTTATAGGCACATTCTACATATTATAAATGAGGGAAACCATGTAACCTATGTTTCTTTGGGTCTGGTATATTTCGCTTAATTTAGAGCTTCCATATGCCCCTGCAATCCCACTCCTAGGCATTAACCAATTAACCACAAACCAGGCCACACTAAAGCTACTGGGATAACCAGGTTCTTCACAGCATTGGGTACCATATCTATGAAATGGAATCGACCCAGATGCCTTTTCGTGGATGAATGGATCAAGATGTTTTATATATACACAATGGAATTATATGCTTCCATCCTTCATAGGGAAATGGAAAGACTTTGAAAAATTATATTAAGCTAGTTACAGTTGCTTACTTGGAACCAAGATACTTTCATTATCATTACATTAAGTGTAACTATAGAAAAAGGGGTACACAGTGCTATCTAATACTTCTCATTTCTAGCTCCAAAGGTACTTTCATAAACTTTCCTATCTGCTACAATGGTAGATGACCTGTAAGCTACATTTTTAATTTTGCTTCTCTCTGTTTGAAATACCTGGAATGGTTTCTGTTTTGCCTGACATGACTTTGAATGATGCATAGGACTTAATTAACTAGAATACAATCTGAATGTAAATCTATTTTATTTGCTAGTGTCACTATAAATAGACTCACCTACATTCTAAATCCTGTTAATTTATATTGTTTGAGTGTAAATGCCTGTAATTTATATTGATTAACTTTTAAGTTCAGTATTATTTTAGAACACGATGTATACAGACATCAAAGCAGGATTAATTTGAGCACTTGAGAATGAACTCCAATTTGTACTTATTCTTTTTTGTATTATTAAATACTTAGAGACAATAGGACAGGTGTTAAACACTGTGCTAGGTACTTAGAGTAAAACAAGGCAGATTAATACATTCTTGGATCTACATAGAAAGATATGTTGTAATACAATGACTTGAAAAAAAATAAGAACACATGATGGCTACACATTTGGAACAGTGGAATAGAAGGAAGTAAAATTGGAACTGAAACCTGCATAACCATCGAGGGTCTAAAGGAAAGAAGTTAGTTCAAAATTAGCATTTCAAATTCATTCTGTTTCACTTCACTCACTTTTCTATTATTTTATAGTCACTTAGCATAGAAACACAAACATTTTGCTCTTGGGCCAAATCTGAACTGGTGGCCTGTTTTTATATAACCCATGAACTTAAAATGCTTTTAACTATTTAAGGGGGGGGGAAAGAACTAGAAAGAAGAGTGATATTTTGTGATGCATAGAAAGTACTTAAGTTTTAGTGTTCATACATACATTTTATTGAAACACAGACCTGCCCATTTGTGTGCACAACAAGTGTGATTGGTTTTATTCTATATAAGACAGCAGAATTGAATACTTGCAACAGAAACTGTGCTGCCTACAAAGACTTAACATGTTTACTACCTGGTTTTTTATAGAAAAAAAAAAAAGGTTATTGACTCCTAACTTAAAATGTTGCCATATACTTCATTTTGACTCTGAACTCTCGGTTCAGAGCACGCAATCCAGAAGGTATGTTCAGAACTTTGTGCTTGACACTCAGTGTGACTGCTCACATCATTTCCTCCTGCTTTTCTGTTTCCTTCCCATTTTTCCGATTCAGAGCTGTCAGTTTTCATTCAGATGACTGACATGTGGACTGATATCCACCTCTTCTGTTATTCTTCCCATTGAATATTTATTCTGTCCACTCTTCTGCTTTGATAGGATGACAAATTGGGACAAACCGGTGTGTATTTATGTATATATATTTATATATAGTATATATATTGTATATATGTGTGTGTATGTGTGTGTATTAAAATCTAAAAATCTAACTTTCATGCCATTGTAAAACTTCTGATACCTCTGTAAAGAAATAACTGCTTTTAAGCCTTCAGTTTCCTCACCTGAGGAAAGTCCTTCTCTGAGGACAAGTCTTTCTCTGCTTCCTCTTCCTGCCCCTTATCATACACATTCCCAAATCCCAGTTCTCTCTCTTCCCTTCTAAGACTTCGCCTCACCAACATAGTTTTCTGAGTACTAAATATATATCCAAAGAACTAATTCGTATTCAGTCACTATTAGAATTTGGGCCTAGAAAACTCAAAAAACCCTCCCATAATCCAGTGAGTCTTCTGAATCAGGAAATAATGTGGAAAAAGAAAGAAGAAACTAGAGGAGGGAGAAAAAAAGGTTACCAGGAGGAAGAAACGGCCTCTATTATTTACCATGCTAATAGACTGGCATTAATGGCCATCAGAGGAAAGTGGAGGCTGGTTTTGGTATTGCCAAGTGAGAGGTGGAACCCCCCCCCCCCCCCACCTCTGTATCAACTGCAGGAGCCTGCTCTGAGAAATTACCTCGCCTTCTTTCATCCTTATCTGCATCCTTGTTTTGATAAACAAAGACCTTCCCAATTACTTAACTCTTCTGACCACCTTTTCTCTTCTTTTCCTCCTT
Organism: Megascapheus bottae; assembly: GCF_031878675.1. Classification (NCBI taxonomy): domain Eukaryota; kingdom Metazoa; phylum Chordata; class Mammalia; order Rodentia; family Geomyidae; genus Megascapheus; species Megascapheus bottae. Next base: position 25,964,970 of record NC_143527.1, read on the forward strand.
GTAGGAACCCTCACCAGTTTCCAGGCCAATCATTCCACAGTTCTACATGCGTTTTCTTCCTGTAACCCAGAAATTTTCCTCATGCATAATGTGAAAAACTAATTACCTTTATAAGCTTTCCTCACTGCTATAAACTACATTTTACTCATGAGCACTTTGCCCCATCAACACTTTAGCCAACTATTCATTATTCATTGCAGTCCAAGATATATTTTGGACTCGCCTTCCTTCCTTCCTTCCTTCCTTCCATCCTTCCATCTTTCCTTCCTTCCTTCAATCCTTCCTTCCTTCCTTCTTTCCTTCCTTCCTTTCTTCTCTCTTTCCTTCTTTCCATCTTCTTTTCTTTTTTTCCACTTCTTTCCCTTTCTTTGACTTCTTGTGGTTGCCTTTTCTCTTCCTTCTTCCCTCCTTACCCCCTCTCTCCTTCCTCCTCTTTCAAATGCTAGTTTCCCTCTCAAGCCCTGAATTTTAATATTGGAAAATATAGCCCAAGAAGTATGTGTTTTTCAAAACCTTCCCAAATAGTCTTGAGGATTGGAACGATGTCAGCAGCACATATCTAGAACAGACATAAGAATCTAAGATGTAATAAAAATGGGTCCTATCATCATAGCTAGTCTCTAAATGTATAGTTATTGTCTGTCTTCTCATGGAATGTTGTGAGTTTTCTCATTTTGAGTTTATTATATTCTTCACTGAGACACATTACGAACCCCATTTCCCAGTTTCTTCCAAACTATTCATAAAAAGCATATGTAAGATGTGACTAAAAGCCAATATGTCCATTGCACAGAGAAATAACAATTTGAGTAGGAATATGAATCTGAAATGAGAATGTTGGGAAGTAAATATTTTATCCTTTTCCCAGCATCTTCACTTTATCGTAGTCCTGCCACCAAAGAATACTACAGGGGTCAGTGGATTTTGTTTTTCAATTTTAAAGCCCTATGTCCTCCAGTAGGTAATATATACCTCTTATTTCATCTTACTCCCTCTAGAAATACTTTCATTCTGAAAAAAAGAGAAAGACAGAAGGTGATACTTGAGCAATAAGTATATATTTCAGGCTTAAAGATTTCTGTAAGACTTAGCCACATAGATAGCATTTTCCTGCATTTTTTTCTTTACATTTAGAAAATCTACTCACTCCAGTGAGGGCAGAGAGGATTCCTAGAAATGGTTTACTCATATAGATTTCTAATTATTATCCCATCTAATGCTGTGATATCTCCTCAACACCAGTCTCCAAATACCGTTAAGAAATTTTCCATTTCTAATAAATTTACTTCTTTCAAATAGTATAATGTTATTCTCCTTTGTTATAATGTTGTGATGACCTTGGGTGTCGCTTTGATGAGCAGAATGTGACAGAAGTTTTATTCTATAACTCTTGAGTCCAGAGGACTTCAGAGCCCTGGCAGAATCTGTGTTCTCATTCTTGGAGCCTCACCACCACTCTGTAAAAAGGGACAAAGAGAAGGATTCCCAGGAAGACAAAGGCCTACCTTAGACATCCCAGTCACAGTCAAGCTCTCACAGCTATATGGCTGATACCAACTATTATCAAATAATAACAAAGACCTGCCCAATTGAGCTCTGTCTGAATTCCTGACCTACTGAATTTTGACAAAAATAAATTCTGCTTTTGAGCTACTAAGTTTGGGAAGCATTTGTTATGCCACAATGGGTAACGTGAATTTCCTCTCTCACTCTCAACTAAAATCTTACAGAATACAACTGTTAAGATCTTAGAGCTCAAAGACACAAAACCACATTGAGAAATAGTCATGCTGCAATACAATGTACTAACTGATATTAATAGTAATGATTTTAAATAATCACAATGACTTAAATGCTACTTAAGGAAATGAAAATACCCTGACTGGCTTATATGATATATTTTAGACATAATTCCATTTGAATTTGTTAAAGTTGTGAATATTGTTAGAGAAACTTTAAAGATGCGTATCAGGAATCTGGAACAATGGCTTATATTGGAAGCTTCATCCCTGAGAAAGTTAGACAAATAAACAATTCGTTGTTATACAAAAAATATTACCCTTGCTTTGAGATCAAAGAGCCTGAAAAATCAGTTGAGTGCAGGGCTTGCAAAAAAGAAGACGAAAGGAGAGGAGAAACTTCCCTAATAGCCCAGCCATGGAAAATATAAATTTACAACAGAGTCCCTTCAAAGTCGATGTCGGGATCTCATCCACACCACAACCATTTATTCCTGTAGCATGTACGCAACATCACTTAACCTCTCCTGAACCCTCGTTAAAGAAAAAGCCTGAATTCCACTGAGCCTCCTTTTCAGAGAGGCAGTCGAGATTTCTGTTTGAGGAAGAACCCCATATTCTTCTATGGAACTATTGCTATTGACACATAAAATCTTATGAAAGGATTAAGTAAGCACCGAGAAGACTAGCAAATATCGCTTTTGGGTGCCCAAACTAAGCCTGCTGTCAGGGTTACACAGTGGCTATTTATTGGTCTTATACTTTTGAGATCAAGGTACAGACAGAGTTAGTTCATTCTGATGGCTGGGGAAAACCTGTTACCTGACTTTCTCCTAGCTGCTATTTGCCATCTTTAGCATTCCACAGTTTACTATTCACCATCTTGACTTTTATCTTTCATGGATTCTTTCTATGGGCATGTCTTTTGGTCCAAATTCCCCTATTTATAATCCACTGATCATACCAGATTAGAGCACACTCCAGTGACTTGATTTTAACTTGACTACTTTAACTTGAAGATCCCATCTCTAAAATGTGATCACATTCTGAGATACTAGAGGAGATAGGACTTTAAAATATCTTTTTCTCTTCTTCTACAGGGGACACAATGTAAATCGTCCCGGTACACTGTTTCAGCCTGCAGAACTGATGAATCTGAGCAACTTTGGAAACTTTGCAGGTACCCCTCTTAAGGTCTCCAGACTGATTGATTCCTCATTCCATTATGGCCTATAACTTCCTGAGAAAGTGTTCCATCAATCATCCAGATGGCCTTTGCCAGCCTGTAACCTGCTAGCTTCACCCCACCTCCGGCCTCAAGCTCTAACTTTCACCCTTGTCCTCTACTCACCCTACAAGCATTCTTTCCATCTGATTCCCCTAGATACTGCTTTCACCATTGAGCTTCAAATACTGAAGCTGCTCGGTGTTCCTTTTTAATGGTCTTCTTTTCTAAGCAGAAAAAGGTGGAATATCTGCATGGTAAATGGATTTGTTGCTTGCTTAGAAACTTTAGAGGTTAAAAAAAAAGCTCATTCTTCAAAAAAGCAATCAGGAATAGCCACTTAAAAATTCAGTGACTGTCTTGGTGCACATGCCTCCCACCTAGTTAATTCTTTTACACTAACAACTGCTTTGGGCACCATAAATTATATACCTGCTTTGACTAAAAGGAGCTGCATGATGAGTGGTAGGGCTTATCAAAATCGAGTCAACATTGCAGAGCTGTCAACATGACAGACAGAAAGGCAAGGTGTAATCCCAATGGCTCCCCAGTGAAACATATACAGAGGCTTAACCTAATCCCTGAAGGAATGACAGGGAAAATAAGGTGAAAACCCAATTAGCCTCTTTCCCTATAATCCTAAACTTACTGGCTAGCTACTTTCATTTCTTCTACTATGTGATTCACTAGGTAGCAGCCAGGACATGACAGAAGCCAATGTTTTCTCTGCAGAGTCATCTGATATTCTTGGGTGGAAGAGCTTCCTGATGTTGATGATATTGAAAAATGTACCATATCAACCCATAGCCTTTCTTTTGTTAGAAGTACAGAAGAGTGCCCATTTATCTCTATGTTTTTCAAAATGGAAGAAAGTAGAAATGTAAGGACAAACAATGTTTGCTCTGAAATGTCACCTACAACTCACTGATGTCTACTTTGTGTTTATACCTTGTTAGGTAGATTAGAAGAGACACGAAAAAAAAGAAGATATTCTGTGGAAAGTCAGGTGGTAGTAAAGAAGGACATAGGTAAAAATCAGATGTAGGAAAAGTCTTAGTTGTACTGTTATGTGATGAAATTTCCTCTTCTCTTTCATCAGGATTTATTCAGTTTTCAGGATGGTCTGCACTGGATATTCATCTATTTGTGTTCTTCATTCTCTAGCACCTGATGTACCCAATAGGGTGTAGTGTGAGTGACAATAAGCAGTATTAGAATGACATTTGCAGTGGTATTTAGAGACTAAACCAAAGAATAAATGAATATATGACTAGAGTGCCACGATTATGTGCCCACACAAGGAACTGACTAAAGGTACAATGGAAAAAGTCTAGGGCCAGGATGAAGGAATCAGTTCACCTTTCTAGGGGAGGGAAATGCTTTCCTTCACTTAATGTTGGCAATTATTACAGTGCTCAAATGTATTGGTTGGTCTTATTGGCTATCCCTCCTCACTGAATTCTCCTTGAGGTAACCTTCCTTAGGAGCGTTAATAAATTCACTAAAGTTCTTCACTCATGAGACATGGTTCCCAAAGGCATCAACATCCAAGCAACCTTAGTCAGTTTCCAATAAATGGGATGTGAACATGTCATGAGAGCCCCACGTTAATCATTTTGGCTACTGTTTTACCTTTACTGCCTTTGCCCACATATGCTATGCTTCTCCCTAATCAACTTCAATTAAATTTAACAAATACTGATCATAATTGTCATTACTCTAGAAAAATAGCACATTTTTTTCTTTTTCCACAGTGCTTTTTTTTATCTGCACCATTTTTACACACACACACACACACACACACACACACACACACACATTAATTCCATGAATCTAACCAGGTGCTAGGTACTCTGGAATGTGCAGAGCACAACTTTGAGTAGCTACTGATTTGCTAGAACTTTTATCCTCATTGCTTTCAAAGGAGGCTGTGAGATAATATTAGGCACAGACATCAGAGAGAAGGCAAAAATCTTTTATCAGAGAGAGAAAATGAAAATTGTTATCCTACGCATCTTGACACTCTATCATCACTCAATCCTTGCATATAACTGGCCTTGCCCTCCAGGTTGCTTCCAGCACTTGGGATTATAGAGCTGTTCATCCTGCTTTCTTAATGGCCCCCATGTCTTCATCTTTAGTGTTAGTCTTGTTCTAATCTTACCCACTCCCTCATAACTTTCGCAGATAATTTTCTGTTGTATTTTTGGCTCTTGGCTAAGGTTTGCAACTCCTCCCAATTTAGCAACATCTGAAAATTTAATTAGCCGGCGGTTGTCTCCCTCTACCACATAATTAATGAAGATGTTAAAATAAAACTGGATTAAGAATTTATTACACTATATTTCACAAATCATTGCCACTAGATAAGCTCTAACAAGGCAGGAGAAAGCAACTTGAGTGGGACAATGGTGCCTGAGCCATCATGGCCTTTGGTCTAAGTTAGAAGAAGTATGGAGCAGAGGAAAAAGCCAGCAGTGGACAGCCAAGTTGCTGACTGAGAATCTGTCACTAATTAATAGAAACTTCCTCATGAAAAACTACCCATAAGCCTCATTGTCTGTGCTGAGGGAAATCTCAGCTCAATTCACTGAAGAAGTTAGATGTTCATTCCCACTTGGGACAAATGCAGTGATCTATTAGAAAAAGGAAACAATGAAGAATGGAGACAAAAAAAGGTATATCTTTTACAACATATTGCAGTAATAATAATAACAGAAGAATTTGGAAGTTGAACAAGATTAGGTTGAATCATAGAGTACCAGTTCCTCATATGTATTTATTGATAACCAATGAAAATAGCCATTTCTGGACAAAAGTAAGCAATCACAAGGCATTTCTAATATTTACAAATAATGGATGGTGGATCATTTATCATTATCAGTAGAAACCTTGGGCTCTCCTAAGAGATTTGTAATAGACCAAAACCTAGATACATAAGGCCATCTAGTATGACAGTAAATGAAAGGACCTCCAGGATATAGAAAGAAAAGCCATATAATGAGTGATTGTTGTCCTTAATGTACTATGTTATCTCTCATCTCTTTTCTGTCCCTTGCTTATCTCATATTGTTACAGTATTTCACCTTGTTACCTGATATATTGTATATATGCTTATTTGAAATCAGTTAGGGAAAGGGGGAAAACAAGATGAGGGGTAGGGGTGAGGGGAGGGAAATGGGAACCAAGACATGAGAAAAATATGTGAAGTAATGCTCCTTCTATCTGGTGAGTAAAATTTTACCCTTCTATTAATTACAATAAAAATATATGGAAAAGAAAAAAAAACAAATAATGGACCATGGAGAAAACTTTGTACCTTATTTTGTTTCTGTTTTTTTCTTCTTGTGACATTGGATTTATTCTAAATTCTGATGGTTTCTGATAACTTGCTATCTCCCAGGTGAATCTAGTATCATTACTTTCTAATGAGCAAACCTTAGAACAGAATTAGCTATGTTTACCATGGATAGACAGAAATGTGTTATTTGAAGAATTAGTAGGTGTTTAAGACAACAATCTTGGCTTCACAAAGCAAATACTTTAAGGATAATTATACTTGTGAAAGCTTTTCAAGCCAATACATGTTAAAAATATAATTCTTCAATTTTATTTCACCCTAAAATATTTTGGTAATGTACAACATATAATTTGGCAAATCATATGAGTTGACTGACTAGATGACCTCACATTGTAAATTTAAAGTCAAGCTTGGTACTAGATTTATTTCAAAATTTCAAAAATTGGGTCTTACAAGTTCTTTTTTATTTGATCAGTTTTAATTGTTTGATGCACTTTAACATACTATCACATCAGAGACCCAATTAGACATAAATATTTGATACAACATATCATTTCTTATGATTGTGATGCCTATAAGTTCTTTACTTCAAAGTACTGGGAAATGAAACTTATTCTGTACAAAAAGAAAAAGAAAAAAGAGAAACACAAAAGAAATAAAAGAAATAAAAGACAAAGTAATGATTCATGCAAGGGAATACCTTGAAACAGGTATAATTTATAAAACAAAATACCCTTAATATGACAGCAGTCAATTTAGCCTGTTATAAAAGAGTGTCTGTGTTTTCTTTCATTTATATTTTTATGATACGTAATGTCTTTATAATTTCACCATTCCACATCAAAGCTGCCAACTGCTGAGCGCCTAAATAAGTAGCATGTGAAGAAAATGAATGAATTGCTAAATGTCCCATTACGTCCATAGAGAATATTCTTCCATTTGGAGTCAGGAGTCTTAAATTGAGACAACAAACGAATGGTTTTCACTCCAATGGAGGGAGAGTTTTGGCAACTTTATTATCTGCATTTGAATGGGAACGAGGGAAAATATACAGAGAAATGAAGTTTTTAAAGAAATAATAAGTGTAGTTGGTGTCTGGGTTCTGGCTCTGAATGTCAACTCCTCTGTGAGACAGAATGATGGGGCAATAGGGGGCATAGCACATTCATAAAAGCTCCAGGGAGATGGAAGGAGGGCCTGTCACTGGAGTGATTTCTCCAACACAAAGAAGCTATTTGGAGATTCTTAACAAGTTCCAGCATGTTTGGCCCAACACATTAGGGCTGACATCAAAACTTGAAAAGCAAAGAATGTGTCAAGCTGGTTAAAGGAAATCACAATAATCAGCAGCTCTTAAGGAACTTAAACATAGATACCCTAAAGGCAGGGGATAAAAAATGGGGATGAGGTGACTCCAGCACACTCCAATTGCTCAGGGACCTTTAAACTCCACCCAGTAATCACCAGCAAAAGAACACTGCAACAAAGACAATAGGCCCGCTGCACAAAATTCCACACAGATCCATTGAAAATTTGAAAGATTGAAAACCTGCTTTTCCTGTTCCAGGTCTCATCTCCTCCATCTCACTCTTCCTTTTACTATCTGAAAATGCCATAGAGAATTCTCCTTAGGATGGCATTTTTTTGTCCCCTCCATCTTCAATGTCAGAAGAGAATGGGTCACTGCTGTGCTATGGTGGCTTCAAGGTCCTGAGCTTGCACTTACTGAGTAAGACATTTGACCTAAGAATTAACTGACCAAGAATGTAGAAATAAAATAAGTCAGAGGTAATTGAATTCAAGTGCTGAGATCATGGTACAGGGTGATCCAATAGTTATCAAGTCAATTGCTTTTTCTCACATGAGGTTGAGCCACAAGCTCCTGGATATGTGCGAATGTGTGTGTTATGTAATGGACATATGGCCAAAGCATCATATAAAGAGGATTATCATCACATTTTCAGGGTCTATATTTTTTAAATAATTCAGATTCAAATGTAATGTAGGTATATATATATATATATATATGTGTGTATATATATATATATGAGATCTAAGGTTTGCTTTTCATATTAAATTAAGAATATTTGGGAAAACAATCTGTTTATAGCACATACTGAAATAGAATATGCTATAAACAGAACATAAGCCTTAAGTTTTGAAAGCTACTGTTTCTAAGACAATCATTTGTTTGCTGTCTCTCTGGTTTGCTAATGACAGGAGCAAGTGGTTTGGATTATATAATTTCTAAAGTCCCACCAAGTCTCGGATCATAACAATATAAATAATAATGTCACAGCTTCCAAATAATGACCAAGTTGGTCAATCACTATTTGTTAAATATTTCAGAGGATCTGACTATGTGTTTATTGGTGTGTGCATTTTCCCTCTTGTAATCCTCAAAGTAACTTCATAAAAGAAAAGCTTTGATGGTCTCAATATTTGAATGCAAATTCCCAACATTGCAAAGTTTATGGGTAGCAAACTTTTCTTTAATTCCCAAAACCTATGTTCATGAGCTAAAAACATTACCAAATGCTTTACCAAGCATGATGGGAAAGGAAGATCAGGCTGTAAGAGTGTGAAAACAGCGATGTATCCAATAAGTGTTTACAATTTTGTTGAACAGAAAAGAACAACATAAGGATAAGATAACCATATAGTATGGTATGTGTGTAAGTGCTAGACTGAATAGATCAGTCAATAAGAACTAAAGGAGTTAGAGACAGGAAAATCATTATTGGTTAGATACTAACAACAAACCTAGTCGGAAAGGGCTTTGTTTCATTAGGCTTACAAAAGAAACAAAGGAGACAGAAGTGTGAGCACAGGGAGGGTTTTCTGGTGAGGAAAACTGCATTAGCAAAAGCTAATGCTAGAATTACTGTGGTGTGAGCATGAAGCAATTTCAAAATAAGTTTATTTTGGGGAAGCTTATGAAGTTTGATATTTTGCAAAAACTAAAAGGGTTCTATACTTTCCTAATTAAAAAAAGGAATTCAGAGCCTACGTATTCATGGCATTTGCCTTGGAAAATAGGATCAGTATTTCTGAATATACAATATGTTATCAGACTTGCCCTTTAAGGAATATCTTGAAGGGCCCCATACATCAGATAAGACCTAGACTCACCTAAACAATGTAGATTAAGTGATTCTAGGCACAGAACTGATCAGACTTTCTACAAAGCAAACACAGGGATGTGTGTCCAAATGCATTTCCAATAATAATTCATGAGTTCTATTGTGGCAGAGATTTCAAACAATAAAACTCCTACTTATGTTTAATATGATAAAATTTGACAAACCCATAGATCATTGTAGTGTGTAATTCAATCAAGATTTGGGATATTTTTATCACCCTAGAAAGTTCAGGCAATTCCCTATTGTTGTGGGAAACCTTGTGCCTACTGGCTAATCCCCATATACTAGTTTTGTTTTTCCTGGGATCTCTTCTAAGTGGAGTCATAAGTGTATTCCTCTGTGACTTACTTCTCAACATAAACTCTGTGACAACTCCATTGTGAGCATCAGTAATTCGTTCTACTCATTGCTGCATGGTATTTCATTACATTAATATGTAATTTGTGTTCTTATTAATGCACAATTGGGTAGTTTCCAATTTGTGGCTTTTCTGAATAAAATCATAAACATAATTATAAATACCACTTTGTACACAAATGTTTTTGTTCCTCTTGAATAATTAGGATTCAAAATTTTTGAACTATCTGTTATATTTATCATCTATCTATCTATCTATCTATCCATCTATATCCAAGCAGGGCACTAGTGGCTTCTGCCTGTAATCCTAGCCACTTAGGAGGCTGAGATTTGAAGATGACAGTTCATAGCCAGCCTGGGCTCAAAGTCTGTGAAACTGTTATCTCCAATTAACCACCAGAAAACTGGAAGTGACACTGCAGCTCAAGTGATAGAGTGCTAGCCTTGAGCTGAAGAGATCAGGGACAACACCCAGGTCCAGAGTTCAAGACCCAGGACCCACTCCTCCCTCCAAAAATGACCAAGCTAGGCATTGTGTCCCATACTTGTAATCCCAGGTGACAGAGATCAAGAGGATCACAGATAAGGAACAACCTCAAAAATAAGTTAGTCATGTCCAATTAGAGCAAACAAACCATGTATGTTTGTTTGTACTTGTAAACATAGTCATGTAGAAAACATAGGAAGGAGGTTTGTGCATATTTTGAGACAAAACCAGACGAAGAGATGTGTGAGGCACTATTGGAAAAAATGGCATGAAAAGCAAGATAGGTTGCATATGTGCTTCATGTGGAAAAGAATTTGCATAGCAAGTGCAAATGCGAAGTCATGAATTCAAATCCCCAAATGCTAAGAGTGACCCCTCTGCCCATGAGTACTTGAACTGCTCTATAGCTCTACCAGCAATAAATGAAAATGTCATCTGCTCTGTACTTGGACATTTTAGTGATTATTGTTAATTCTTCTAATTTCACACATTCAAGGCCAGCTTTTTTATGGTTAGATTCTTCAAAATGCAAAGATTTTCAGCATTGTCATAATAATATACTCAAAACATTTTATTGTTTTTTATGTTTTCTATTTATTTATTTACTTATTTATTTTTGCCAGTGCTGGGGCTGGAACTCAGGGCCTAGCCACCATCCTTGCGATTTCTCAAGACTAGTGCTCTACCACTTGAGCCACAGCACCTCTTCTGGCTTTTTTCTCTGGATGTAGTACCAAGGAATCAAACCAAGGTCTTTGTGCAGGCTAGGTGAGCACTCTACCACTAGGCGACACTCCTGGCCCTTTCTTACTATGAGCTTTTCAGTATTGACATAATAATTTGCTTGAAATATTTTCTTTTCTCTTTTTGTGTGCTGGACCTGGGACTTGAATTCACTGCAAAGGCACTGTCCCTGAATTTTGTGCTCACTACTACAGTACAACTGGAGCCACAGCTCTACTTCTGGCTCTCAATGGTAGTGAACTGGAGATAAGAGTCAGAGTTGTCTGTCAGGGCTGGCTTTGAATCATGATCCTCACATCTCAACTGTCTGAGTAGCTAGGATTTCAGTCATGAGCCACTGTTACCCAGTGAGACAGACAGACAGACAGACAGACAGACAGACAGACAGATAGATATGCCACCTGCCCCTTCCCCAGAATTTGTTTTTTTTTAAATTTTGAGTTAACATACATTTTATGTTGAGCTAACATAAGGGGATTTTATTATAATATTTCCATACATGAGCATAAAGCATTTTGAACAAATTTACTCTTTCCTTTCCACCTTTCTTTCCCTCTCTCATTTTTTAAAATTTCTCTTATAATTGCTATTTTGATGTATAAGTTCAATAAAAATAAATGTATTATTAAATTTCCAAATATCAGAATATTTTCTATATAACCTATTCTTAATTGTTCTGTTAAATTCCATTATGTAAAACAATTTTTATAAGATTCTAGTTTCTTGGCATTTATGAGATTCTTTTTAGCAACAAATATATCATCTCTCTGGCCTTGAATGTTCTGTGTACCCTTGGAATACCATGCACTATGCAATTTGGGGATGTGATAATCAGATAAACCAAGTTGCCTGGTACTATTTAAATCCTTTCTAACCAAAATAAGTGTTCATTTGTGCTGTTAACTAGAGAGTGGTTATCTGAACACTTCATGTAGGATTATAGTTATATGTTTCCATCCTTTTATTTAACTTATCTTTTTATACTTAGTCCCTCAAAAACCATGTATATTTTATTTTTTATGCCTAAGCTAGCAAGTATTTATTCCATTTTGATTCAAAGTAGTTATTTGTATAACTGAGGTTAAGGTTAGATCATTCATGTTTCTATTTATTTTCTATTTATCTGTGATTTTATAGTTTTTTCTCTTGCTAAACAAGGAGTATAAGTATTCTAATGCATTGCTTCAATTGGCCTTTTCATACTGCTTTTTATTATTTTTATCCTTGCTGCTCTAGGCACAGTGTATGTGTTCTGATGTCTTCAGAGTATCCTCAGAATTAATATTTTACTGTTTCGTAGTTTATACTGCCAGCTTTGTTAGTGTAGCATTGTTTTCGGTTTATTTTTCTATATATTTTAATTTTACAGCATTGCCACTTTTTTGAGATCTTAGTTATTTAAAGAAAGTAGAGAACAAAATTAAAAGTTGACATTCCCATATGTATCAGGTTTTGTGCTTCTCATGTCTTTTATTTTATTTTTATTAAAGAATTTATTAAAATTAGTTTTTATATCATATTTCAAATGTCATGTTTAACATGACATTTATTTTTTATCTTATATTTTATATTTATTTTTATTGTAATTAATAAAAAGATTACAGTTGTATTTGCCAGATGAAGGTGCATTACTTCATGTATATTGATACCCCTTCTCATGTTTTTGTCCTCATTTCCCTCCCCCCACCACCTCCCCTCATCTTGTTTTCCCCCCTTCCCTTTCCTATTTCAAATGAACAAATAATTGTATATACAATATACCAGATAACAAGATGAAATACTGTAATAGTATAATAACCAAGGGACAACAAAAGAGATGAGAAATAAGAACGTTAAGATGTACATTAAGAACAACAATCACACATTATATGGCTCTTATTTCCATATCCTGGAGGTCCTGTTATTTAGCCTCATCCTATACAGCCTTGTGTATCTAGGTTTTGAACCATCCAACAGTATTTCCTTACATAAAGATGATTTTTTATAGTATGACTTTCTCCCCCCCATTTCTTAATCATCCTTTTTGTTTTGAACTCAGAACCTATACTTGCTAGGCAAGCATAATATTTCTTATTTAGGATTTCTTATATTTAGGATGTACTAGGAATAAATTGTTCCAGTTATTGTTAGTGTTCAAATATTTGTATTTTATAGTCATTTTCTTTTTCATTTTTTTTTCTTTTTGATGGTATGGGGTTTAAAATCAGGACTTTCATTTACTAGGCAATACTCAACCACTTCAGCAACTTCCATAGTGAATTCAGTCATCATCGTTTTTCATTTATCGCTGACACTTTACCACAGGAGCCTCTCCTCTAGCTTCTCCTTGTCATCACATTTGCATTCACAAGTATTCTTCTTGTCTTGGTTAGCAGCATCTTTAGCTTTTTCTTCATGAATTTTGAAGAACATCATTCCAATATCCCACCACTTTCATTGTTTCTGATTTAAAATTAACCATGTTTCATCTTTTTGTTCAGCTGTACTGATGTGTTGTTATTTTCCCTGGCATATTTTTATTTGCCTTTTTTGTTTCTGATCTTTGTTTATTCACTACTTTATCTCTTATATGTATAAATATAGTATTTTTTCTATATATTATGGATTTTCATCTGCTTCATTATATCACAGATGTAATGAAAGTAGAATGGCAGATATTAAATTCCTAAGCACATTCCAATTTACTTTATAGGCACTGAAGATTCGAGATATACAAAATAGTAGCAATCAAGCTAATCCCTATACTGAAAAAGAAATGGGAATAGTTAATAAAACAATTATATTGTCTCAACAAATTTATACTAGGGTGTCAGGGTTTTTAGTCTTTGGTCCCTCCAGACCCGCAGGAGGGATACAGAGAACAGGCCCTTACCAGGAGGAGCTGAGAAAGGAGAGGGACAACTGACCGCCCTCACCCAGCCCTCCCTGGCCAGAGCACAATCAGACTCATCAGGGAGATCTGTCAAGGCAGGAACTCTGTTTATTGAGGAAGTACATTCAGCTAATATAAGGTGCAGGAGCCTATCAGCACAAAGATGGACAGGGTGGGGGTGGTCCACATGTTTACTCTCACTATAGGTCTCAGCAGAGAGTGATAAAGCAATAACACATTTGTACCCAATGGTAATCAAGTCTCAGCAGAAAGTGATTCACAATACCAACACTATAGCTCAAAGTTAGGCATGGCTTCATAAAACAGCTCATTTCTTACTCAGTGATGCAGATCCATGGGCCAGCTTGACCCTGCACTCGGCTCCCAACACTAGGGTGCAAAAATATTTCATAAGGCTAAATATGATTTTCAGAGAAAATTTAGGGAAGAAAGTGAAACAACAGATGATAAGGAGAAAAGGCATACTGAAAGACCTAGGGTTAAATAAAACCTTAAACTTGTGGAGTGGGTTAAGAGGATTGCCTCAATTTCAGTGGTCATCTCTAAATTCTATCATGAGAATAATTTATGGCCACAAACAAATGAATGTCAGGAATAAATATAAAGGTGAGAGATTAAGATAAAGGAATATTTCTGAAATATATTTAAAATTTCTGACCTTTCAATATTCAAAACAGAACCTTTCCACCTACCTACACATATTTGCACACAATATGTGATAACCCCTTACTAAGTAGGCAAAGAGTTCTGAAATACTTTCCAAGCTATTAACAAAAATGCAAGAGCTTCTTGTTTTTTTTTTTTTAATACAACATAACCTGAATGTCAGGTTGCATTAAGATGCCTTGGGTTACGATGACATAAATAGTTTAACATAATGAAACATGACACTAAGAAATATGGGCATCGATCTGTGCTGCTAATTTAAAGACGCACTGGGTTTTGCCTTGATCTGTTTTTATGTCCTCAACCAGGAAATGACACATGGATAATAGGTATTGTCTGCTGTGTTGTTCCCAGGACAGGCTGTACAGCAAAGTTTTTTTTTCATTATTGACACATTCATGGTATTGACAAAAGGGTTATCATATTCTCTTTCTCATGGACTCTTGTCAAATGGTCATAACTTACATAAATGAGAATGGCATCTTTGTAAACATGGTCTTCACGAAAATGGAATCCACTCTTATCTTCCACACACTTCAGCCTGCAGGAGAGCTATATTTTAATGTTGATTTACTTGCACAATAAATTATGTGTTGAGTATTATACACTTGGGCTATGGATACAGAGCTGACTAACATTTTGACTTTATAGATAGTCCAAAATTTATTACAACATTTTTTCAGAAGTTATTAGAGATTGTCCTAAAAGCTCTGTTTTCTGGGAACAGAGCGTTAAACACATAGCAGAAAACGGGGTTCAAAACTCGATATTGAGTTGATTCCCAATTGCCTTTCTCTCTCCCATGTTGGAACATTATAGTCATAGACTTCTGCTCTGTGAATTCTGAAACTATAAAATCTGGAGTCAGGCAAAAAAGACAGGTATTGCAGCCTATAACAAATATAGATGTAAGCATTAAATAAATATACATGGAATGGAGATCTCAAATAAGAAGTAAATATAAAACTGATTCATAGTGGGTCAAACCTTATGGTAGGAAAAAAGTATTCTTTTTTTCAAGTCCAGAAATGTCTAGATTTCAATATAAAGTAGATCTTACCAACTACAGAAAATAATGGGCTGAAAGTTACTTGGAGAAATAAATCTCAATTAAAGATAATAAACGTATATAATAACAAAAAAGGCAAAGAAGGATTATTTAAAACTAAAGAAATACTAAAATAAGTATATTAAAATGCCCATATGAATCCAGTTTATCACTATTTTCCTTAGTGTTAGTGTTTCCTTTGACATATTTAATAAATGTTTCCTTATTCTAAGATAGTAAGCATATGTTCTTATGCTTTCTCCTTAAATTTTACTGTTTTTGTTTTTCACCCTAATAAGAAAAAGATAACAATAGATATTTCTAACAAGACTGGCAAAATACTTCTATGTACAACAAATGCAAAACTTTGCAAAACTTATCAAATCAACTGCAAATCACTGTAATCACACTAGAAAACAGACTGAAAGCACCCCTTAAAAATAAACACATGTGTAACTTATGACCCAGCAATATAATGTATGGATATTTACTCCATTTAAATGAAAGTCTGTATTTAACTACAATATAGAAGACTGCTCATCCATAATAAACAAATTGAAAAAAATGTATTATTAGTACAATGGTTAAAGAAACTGCGATATATACATCCAACAAAGTATTATACAGCAGTGAATTTTTTACATTGTCTACTCCTACATATTTGAATTTTATGAACATAGTATAGGCCAGACTACCCAAAGCCTCTCCCATATGATGAATGAAATCATTACAATTATGGTATTTTATTCATTTTCTTTCAGCAAGCTACGCTTATTGGCTTAAAACAAGAATTAAACATTCTACAGCTTCTATGGTTCAGAAGTCTCAGATGGCTTGCTTAATTGGGTGGTCTGTATAGCTGTAAGCAAGGTATTAACAGGAAATAGACTTCCCTTCAGAAGTTCAGTTGATAATGGGTCAGTTTCCAAGTACATTCAAGTAAACAAAAACCCACTTCCTTTCAGCTATAAAATGGAAATCCCAGGATCCTCCTGGCTGTTGGTTAAAGGAGACTCTCATGTTATAGAGGTTACCTGAAGGTGCTTGTCTCAGCACCACTGAAACAGCAGTTTGCTTTTGCAAACTCACCAAGGAGAAACAATATGAGCCTGTTGGCATATTACGAAGATGGAATGTGGAGTGTACCACAAAGAGGAAGTGGTAAGCTGTATTAAATGCTGCTCATAGATCATAGAAGATGAAGAAAAGGACTCTTTTTGGGGGGGAAGAGACAAAGGAGATGGTAACTGGACACAAAGAACTGATTAAGGGAAGTGATAGACATGAGCCTGACTGGGAAAGAAATCAAGAGACTTCAGAGGAGAAAAAGTAAGCAGAATAATTTGAATGGCACTTCAAGTTTGCTCCCGAAGAAAACTTTAGTTATACAAATATTCAATGAGCTTATTACCATAGATTTCCATTAAGGTATTCACTTCAGCAAGAAGAGTATATACCGAGAGGTATGACTCACAATGAGAAGAGAAAAAGATTTTTTTAATCAGCAAATTTAATTAGCTATGAATTATAAATAAAGTTAACCTTTACTGTAAAACCTAAAAATAAGTTTTAAATTAATAAGGGAGAAGGAAGAGTTATTCAGTGAAGAAATCTATCACGATAAAACGGACAGAATTTTCAGAACAAGTGACTAATGCATAATTATAGAGGAAAATTCAGGCATCTATTATGGATTTAAACAACAAATTTTCAGCAATATGGTGTTTCTGAACAATCAAATTTAAAAATATTCATCTAATAAGAATTTATAGAATTCTGCTTTAAAAATATGAAGATTACATGGTATTTCAAATACATATAAAATATTTTTTAGTCATTACATGTAAATGAAATCTCAAAAGCAACAGTGAGGCAGTCTTAAGCATTTAATACTATAAATGCCATATTCATTGACTACAATGCCTTTAAATAAAAAAAATTAACAGGAGTAAGGCAGTAAATAAAGTTTAGATTATTCAAATGGTTGCTAAGTAACTTGTGACTTAAGGAGGAAACCACAGTGGAAATTATACATTGTCTAAAAAGTAGCATAGAGCTACAGAAGTATTAATTTAAAAAATGATTGAAAATAAATGAATTAAGCTTCGACTGAAAAACCTGATAAGGAAAAGAATGAGCCTAAAGAAAGTAGAAGGAAATAGAAAGATAAGATCAGAAATTAATTAATCAATTAATTATTTTTATAATGTTTATAATTAAGTAGTAAAAACAAAGAAGATCACAAATTTTTTAAAAGATATTTCTTTGGAATAAAATTAGTAAGATAAGCAAACTAACAGGAACAGCTAAGAAATACAGACTGAAAAAGAAAATGGATAAACAACATTAGTAATTAAGAAGTGACTCAACCAACAGATATGCGATTAAAATAACAATAGTCTTTTAAAACATTTAGCACAAAAAGAATGCATAAATTAAAATGCAAATATCATTTTAACCATGAAAGAATACTTAATGAAAATAAACTCTAAAATATAGAATAA
Source organism: Megascapheus bottae (assembly GCF_031878675.1). Lineage (NCBI taxonomy): Eukaryota > Metazoa > Chordata > Mammalia > Rodentia > Geomyidae > Megascapheus > Megascapheus bottae. Next base: position 25,983,077 of record NC_143527.1, read on the forward strand.
TACTCCAGTAAAAGTTCTGTAAAATAGCAAAATAAAAGATAATCATGCAAACTATTTCAAAGAAAGGGAGACAGTAAAAGACATCATTTTTTTTATTATATTGATGTAACTCTGGTACCAGAATTCTCAAGCACATTTTAAAAAAATTGTAAATGAATTGTAAATGAATCCCTTTATTAATAGACACAAAAGGAACTAAACAAATCAACATAATTTGAGGTTTGTGCGTACCTAAAGGATTTTTTTTATCACAGTCAAGGAGTACTTTTCTTAAAACTACAAGATAATATCAAAATCAGAAATACTTATTTACTATATTGCCATTTTAAAGAAAACTATCTTTTAATTTTCATACACATATATAGAGAATTTCAATCTTTCTAATTCTGGGGTGTAAATTTAGTGCCTGAGTGCTGTCCTTGGGCTTTCTCAAGGCTAAAGCTCTATCACTTGAGTCATAGCCCCAGTTCCAGCTTTTTCTATATGTGATACCAAGGAATCCAACCCGGGTCTTCATGCATGCTAGGCAAGCACAGCTCCCGGCCCACAATCTTACTACTTTCTTTATTCCCTTTTCCTTTCCAAGAAGACCAAGAGTGGGATGATCACCTTGGTAATCCTAGCTACTCTGGGGGCTGAGATCTGAGGAATGACATTCAAATCAAGCACTGGCAGGATTTTTTGTGAGACTCTTTCCTCCAATGAAACACACACACACACACACACACACACACATGCACAAGCACACAAACACACACACACACACACACATACACACACACACACAGAGATCTATGTAATTTAGGAAAAGTTAGTGAGGGCTGTCATTAATAAATAGTACCTATCAAAACCCACAACAAACCAATAACTTAACTAAGCTATAACTCTGGGTGTTGGGGCATTGTCCTTGAGCTTTTCACCTCAAGTCTACTGCTTTACCACAGTGAGCCACAGTGCACTTTCGGTTTTCTGGTGGTTAATTGGAGCTGACAGTTTCACAAACTGGCTTTAAAACTAGATCCTCAGTTTCGACCTGTGCCAAGGAGGACTAGTGTATCTCCTATTCTTTCCTGTAAAGTTTTCAGTGTGTCAGCTTTTACCTCCAGGTCTTTGATCCATTTGGAGTTAATTCTAGTGCAAGGTGACAACGAAGGATCCAGCTTTAGTTTTCTGCAGGTGCTAAGTTTGATTCTTTTAAAGCAATCTTTGAACCTGGACATTAAGTTCAATGATGAAACACTGGAAGAGCTGATATTAGAATAAGCAGTGTTGAGAGTCATCTTAAGTATCACCACTCTTATATGCTATTTGAGAGCTGTAACATGTCTAACAAAATAAGATAAAAAGATAAACCATATAAGTTTGAGTAAAGGAACCAAAGGGAAAAAAATAAAGGAAATAATCAAAATATTAGTGGTCAATTACACACAGATGCACACCCAAACACATCACATATACATATGCATACACATATGTCGCTTGCATATCTCTTGTTCTTTGCTGCTAATGACAAATATTTTCAATTCTTTTTTGAAGTGTATTGTGGTTATCAATACAAGGTTTGCTGCATTGTCCATAAGGAAATTCTAAAAGAATAAAATCTAATGATATTATACATATATGTATATATACTTTATGGTGATGATAATGATGATGGTGGTGTGCTGGTGGAGGTGGTGGTGAGGATGATGATGCCAAGACTTGCTTGGGTTTAAACTCATGGTTTGGACACTGTTCCTGATCTTTTGTGCTCAAGGCTAATCCTCAAACATTTAAGCCATACTTGCACTTTTGGAGTTCTGTGGTTAGAGATTAAGAGTCTCATGAACTTTTCTACCCAGCATGGCTTTGAAACCTTGATCCTCAGATCTTAGACTCCTACATAGCTAGGATGACAGACATGAACCACCAACACCCAGGAAGATATAATTTGTATTCACGTTCAATTCTTACTTCTCTCTCCTTTCTTTTTTCCATTTCAGTTAGAATTTAGTGATGATACAATATATGTTTTTCTCAGCAGCACATGGAACATTTTCCAAAATAGATCACATCTTAGGCCATAAAACAAACCTGGACAGATTCAGAAACACTGAAATTATTCCATGCACGCTCTCAGACCACAAAGGCATCAAATTGGAACTGAACACACATCTCCACCAACAAAAACCTTGTAACTCATGGAGACTGAACAACACATTGTTGAATCACCAATGGGTCATCGAAGAGATCAGAACAGAAATCCAACAGTTTATGAAATTTAACAGTAAGGAGCACACAAAATACCAACTCCTTTGGGACACGGCAAAGGGACTACTCAGAGAAAAATTTATAGCACTGAGTGCTACAATAACAAGTTGGAAAAATCGCAAACCAACAATTTAATGTGTCACCTTAAGCTCCTGGAAAAAGAGCAACAAACCAACCCCAATCCCACTAGAAGGAAGGAAATTATTAAAAATCAAAGCAGAATTAAATGATTTGGAATCCAAAAAAAAAACTATAGAAAGAATCAACAAAACAAGGAGTTGTTCTTTGAAAGAATTAACAAAATTGACAAACCCTTAGCAAATCTTACCAAAAAAAGAAGAGAGCATGTCGAAATAAACAAAATCGCAGACGACAATGGTAATATCACAACAGATATTACCAAGATCCAGAATATCACAAGGGAATACTTCTCAAACCTTTACGCCAACAAATTTGAGAATCTAGAAGAAATGGATGAATTCCTAGGCAATATTGACATACCCACACTGAACCAAGAAGAACTAACCCAAATAAATAGGCCTATTTCAAACTCCGAAATAGAAATGGCAATAAGAGAACTTCAACCTAAGAAAAGCCCAGGGCCAGATGGATTCACAGCTGAATTCTATAAGGTCTTCAAAGCAGAGCTCACACCAAAACTCCTCAAGATCTTTAACAAAATTGAAAATGAAGGCTCTTTACCAAACTCATTCTATGAAGCCAGTATAACCCTCATCCCCAAACCAGACAGAGATTCATCAAAGAAAGAGAACTATAGACCTAATTCTTTGATGAACATTGATGCAAAACTTCTCAACAAAATACTGGCCAACCGTCTACAACAACACATCAAAAAAATTATACACTATGATCAAACAGGATTCATCACAGGGAGGCAAAGCTGGTTCAACATACACAATCAATTAACATAATTCAACACATCAACAGGAGCAAGGACAAAAATCACATGATTGTCTCAATAGATGCAGAAAAGGCATTTGACAAGATCCAACACCCTTTATGTTAAAAGCTCTGGAGAAACTAGGAATCCATGGAACATTCCTCAATATAATAAAGGCTGTGTATGACAAACCCACTGCTAGTATTACACTTATTGGTGAAAAGCTAAAGTCATTCCCTCTAAAATCAGGAACAAGACAAGGATGCCCACTCTCTCCACTCCTCTTTAACATAGTATTAGAATTCCTAGCCAGTGCAATAAGGCAAGAAGCAAGCATAAAGGGGATCCAAATAGGGAAAGAGGAAGTAAAACTTTCCCTCTTTTCAGATGACATGATTCTGTATTTAAAGAATCCTATAAACTCTACTCCCAAGCTCCTTGAGCTGATTCAAAACTTTGGAAGGGTGGCAGGTTACCACAACAATGTTCACTGCAGCATTATTCACCGTAGCAAAAATATGGAACCAATCTAGATGTCCCTCAGTTGATGAGTGGATCAACCAGTTGTGATATTTGTACAAAATGGAATTCTATGCTGCTGTCAGAAAAAACGACATCGCCCCATTCGTTAGGAAATGGAAAGACTTAGAAAAAATCATATTAGGTGAAGTAAGCCAGACTCAAAGGAACTTAGGCTCAATGGTTTCCCTCATTTGTCATAATCAGTAGAAACCTTGGGCTCTACTAGCAGAGATCTGCAATAGAGAAAAACCTTGATACATAAGGTCATATAGTAGGAAGCTAATTGAAAAGACCTCCAGGATATTGAAACAAAAGCCATATAATGAATGATTGTTGTCCTTAATGTACTATGTTATCTCTCATCTCTTTTGCTGTCCCTTGGTTATCTCATATTTTTACAGTATCTCACTTTGTTATCTGATATATTGGATTTATTTGTATTTGGTTATTTGAACTTGGATAGGGAAGGGTGGAAAACCAAGACGGACTGGGGGGGCGGGTGGAGGGGAGGGTAATGGAGACAAAGACATGTGAAAGGGTATCAATATATGTGAATTAATGCACCTTCTATCTGGCAAATATCATGTAACCCTTTTATTAATTACAATAAAAATTAAAAAGCAAAAATAATAATAATAATAAAGAATTTCGTGGTGATAGTTGTTTGATCCTGAATTTCATGAGAATAACATACAGTTCCTTCATCAAAATGACTTTTCTGTCTGTGTTAATAGAATTTATTTATAAAATGTAATGAAGTTCAACAGGTGTGGTGGCTTATGCTTGTAATCCTAGCTACTTGGGAGGTTGAGATCCAAGGATCGAGGTTCAAAGCCAGCCCAGGAACTAATGACCTTGAGACTCTTTTCTCCAATCAAACACTAGAAAACTGGAAGTGGTTCTGTGACTCAAGGGATTAGATGGTAGCCTTACTCTGGAGAGCTCAGGGACAACACCCAGGCCCTGGGATAGTGCGGTAGCCTTGAGCTGAAGAACTCAGGGATAGCACCCAGATCCAGAGTTCAAGCCCCGCGACTGACAAAAATCATCATCATCATCATCATCATCAACATCATCATCATTATTATTAATAATAATGAAATTCAATTTCATCGGCATTGCTCATTCTTATAATTTAAGAATAATCTTTTAATTTTACTTATTTTAATGCATTCTTTGTTTTCGTAAAGGTGATGTGCAGAGAGATTATAATTGTATGTCAAGAAATTAGTACATTTCTTTTTAGACAATGTTACCTTCCCTCATTCCCACTTTTCCCCTCCTGTCCCCACCCACAATTTATGTAGTTTATTTGCAAAACTGTGTCAAGAAATTACCACTGCTGCATTTTCTCACAATGATTGCTTTAACTTGTTAGTTTATTATACAGATATTTCACTATAGCCATTAATATGGGGAACTTTCATTAATAAGTATCCTGTGATTGATACTTCTTTACATAATGGGATTAAAGACTGGTCTTACTGATGTTGCTGTCGAAGCTGTAAGTTTCATATGCAGCTTAGGTATAATTTTCTATTTTATTAGCGGTATTGTTACATATTTATTTTAGACTCTAAATATGTTTGTAGCATACTGGCCCAAAGCTGGAGTTCTACTATTTGAGGTACACTTCCATGTCTGGCTTTTAGCTAGTTAATTGAGGATGGGTCTCTTAGAAACTTTGCTGTCAACATTGGCTTCAAACCATGATCCTAAAATCTCAGTCTATTAAGTAGTTAGGCACCTGACATATAAATCCATAAAGTTTATTTCTTATGCTATCTTTATACATCTTATTACTAAATGAACACTAGTCTCCTAAAATGAACTATGTTATCTCTTTTTCTCTATCATTTTAGAAAGACTGAAAAAATATTTAATTAATTTAATAAAATTTGAAATTAATATTTTATTGTAATAGTGATGTATAGAACAGTTATAGTTACATAAGTAAGGTAATGAGTACAATTTTTTGAGTTTTTTAATATATTTTCATTGTAATTAATAGAAGGATTACATTACAGATAGAAGGTGCATTAATTTACATACATTGATACCCTTTCTCATGTCTTGGTCCCCATTTCCTTCCCCCCCACCCCTATCCCTCATCATGTTTCCCCCTCTTCCCTATCCAATTTCAAATAACCAAATACAAATATAGCCAATATATCAGATAACAAAGTGAGATACTGTAACAATATGAGATAATCAAGGGATAGCAAAAGCAATGAGAGATAACATAGTACATTAAGGACAACAATCACTCATTATATGGCTTTTGTTTCTATATCCTAGAGGTCTTTATCCTTGTTTTTACTTAAATAAGATGTTGGATATTTAAAATCAGTTTTAAAATTCTTGCTGGGGTTTTGATAGGCTTCATTGGTCAGTATTTGTTTTGTTTGGGTTCTCCTAGCAGAGATTTGCAATAGAGCAAAACCTTGATACAAAAGGCCATATAGTAGGATGCTAAATGAAAGGATCTCTAGGATATAGAAACATAAGCCATATAATGAATGATTGTTGTTCTTAAGATACTATATTATCTCTCATCTCTTTTGCTGTCCCATGGTTATCTCATAATGTTACAGTATCTCACTTTGTTACCTGATATATGGGATATATTTGTATTTGGTTATTTGAAATTGAATAGGGAAGGGGGCAAACAAGATGAAGGGTGGGGGTGGAGAGGAGGGAAAAAGGGACCAAGATATGTTAAAGGGTATCAATGTATAGGAATTAATGCCCCATCCATCTGGCAAATATCATGTAACCCTTCTATTAATTACAATAAAAATATATGAAAAAAATTTTAAATTGGTTAGAACTATACATTGGTATTTTTTGTGTATATAACATTGCATTATATAGTATATGTGCATTATATTATAAATTACATATTATTATATGTTATATATGTGTTATATTATATATTAATATTATATATGTGTTTATATCAGATATGTCTCTTTTTCTGTGTGTTCCATATGTTCTCATGGCAATTCTATAGGTGTGTGCATTATCTAATGTTCACTGAAAGTGAATCTCTTTCATTTAGCAAAGTGTTTGTTGATACTTTTCTTGTGTTTTTTATTTTGTACATTGCTAATCTTAGCTCTATTTTCCCATGTGTCTTACTTTGTTTTTATAAATTTACATACCCATAACATTAATTCATATTTTTTTATTTTGATGTTCACATGCCAAATTACACAATCCAAATTCCTTTCTAAATGACATTTTAGTTGCATCTCAGAGGTTTGGGGTTTTTTTTATCATATTTCATTTCTGAGTATTTTGTAATTTTATTACATTTTCTTTGGTGATACATTATAGTGAGAAATATGGCTTTCAGTTTTAGTCAAGAGAATAGATTCCAAGCCAGCCTATACAAAATCATGTCAACAAATAAGCTCTATGTTGAAGTGTATACCTGGAATCCCAGCTATATGGGAGGCACAGGTGGCAGGATCACTGGCCTCAGTCAGCCCTGGAAGAAAGCAAAATACCTCCTGTAAACAAACCAAAGCAAAATGGCTAAGGCTGTGCCTCACGTGGTTTAGTATGGTGCCTGCCTAATAAAGGTGTGGCCCTGGGTCAAACCACGGTAACATAGAAAAGATTATTAAACTTCATTTTTAATTTTAAATTTGTTGTAAAGTTGATATACAAAGGGGCAGACAAATCTATTCCTTTTTTCTGGAGAGATCTGTTTGAACACATATGCTACAGCACTGTTTTAAATACTGAAAAATTGGTATCACAGTGAATGACTATTAATAAATAAGTCCACTTGCTGCGATTTAATACTGTAGTTGAGTATTATGAAAGCAAAATAGACAAATTCTAAGTAAAGTTAGAATATAAGTAAAAAAACACAATATAATTGACTGGTATTGTATAAATTTCCAAAAACACATTTACTTTTAGTATGTATTATTTGTGAAGATGATATACATATGCATTTACAAAATAAATACATGTTATATTTATATGGTTAAATAAAACTTGAAGCTACAGCACATATACCACATTTATAATAGGCAGTAACACTGGAAGAAATGGTAGACAGAATTGGTCCAGAATGGGAGCAAAGAGACTTCTATCCTCTCCATTACATTCTTTGTGGTTTTTAATCTAAAAATTATAAAGGCAAATAATAGTTAATAATAGCAATTCAGAGGCCTTGAGACAACTGTTATCACTCTTGTGTCTTATTTATGCTTTTAAAACAGAATAATAAAAAGCAAATATACAAGTTACTTTAATGTAGGAACATGGTATATGACCAAGAATTAGTATACAATTTTTTTCTCCCACTGTGGATCACCTGGTAGAACTAGCACAGTGCCAGTCTAGACTTCAATGTAACTGTATTTACACTGGTATTTTTCTTTTTACCTTTGTATTTGCACTCTGTCTGAAGTATGTATATTAACTCAACATGCCACTTACTACACATACACAGAGTGGGTGTTATACCCTAAGCAATAGCAAAAGATCATTATATCGAACATGAGACATGCAGCTCTTTGCATCTACAATTCTTCTTTTCCTGTCCAGTAGAGATAACGACACTTGCGTCCATAGCTTTATTGTGTGACTCCAATGTGCTTAGAAATATAATAGAGCTAGATCAGTGATTCTCAATGGGAATCAATTTTGCCTCTGTTTTTCCTCTCCATACCTGCTAGGGGACATTAATCAAGGTCTAGAAACTATTGTATCTTCAGTACTATAAGGTAAACATCACTCACATGTAGGGGTAGATGTCAGGAAGGCTGTAGTGCTCAAGACAAGCCTGACATAATACAGCATCATCTGGTCCCTCCATCCTGCTCTGCCTACATGTAAGCCATTACCATTACAGAAATGAACAAACATCTTTGGATAAAGCTTAGGGTTAGCTCACCAATGGATCAAGTCTTTGAAAAGATGGGAAATTAGAAGAGAGAATTGTTAAAATATAGATTCCCAGTATATTCCATTAAGGAATTTATACCGCAGGCTCTTCCACCCTTTCACACAGTACTGTCGCAACACTCAGCTCTCTGGTGAAGAAAACTCACTAGACCTGAAATTTCCTGTTTCTTTAATTTTTTTCTTCTTAAAAAAGTAGTTGTACAAAGGAGTTGCTATTAAACAAAGCAGAATATTTTCTAAGGAATCTGACTAGTGTTCTGCAACACGAGCAAGCAACAGTCTATTTTCCGCCAAGAAGATTCTTAAAGTTTTAATCAAGCTGATACTTGAAAGGAAAGAAAGAGAGAAAGAAAGAAAGAGAGAAAGAGAGAAAGAGAGAGAGAAAGAAAGAAAGAAAGAAAGAAAGAAAGAAAGAAAGAAAGAAAGAAAGAGAAAACCACAGGTGCTCTGGGCCTAACATAGTAAGAGGCACAGGAAAATTGATCATTTAGTAATTCGGTAAGCAATAGACTTCAAGAGGTAGTTTGCTGCCTAAAAGTAACAGGAGGCCTATATTGGTGAGGCATTCATCCAATATTCATCCATCCACTCAGATTCTCTGGGTCATGCAGTATTTACTATGCACATAAACTGATTTGAGTTAAATGTACAATATGAGTGAGATGACTGATGGTATAGAATAAAGGCAATATGATTATGGTGCAAAAAATTATACAGATACATTATGTTTTCATGTTCTAATTTTCTTGTCACTACATTGTCTGTTCTGTGGGAAGTCTCAAACAGAGAAGAACCTACTCATGTTTAATAAATTCAGTTATAGCATGGTGAATCTATGTATTCTGATGTTCATATGCTAAGTGAACCTCCTAGGTTGATCTCTGTTTCTGTCAGCAGCAGGCAGGAAAAGTGGCCATCAAATGGCTGAGGAATTCATCACAGATAGATATTGAGCTAGAGTAAAAAGGTCAATAACGTTGCAGATGGTTCAATGCACTCAGTTCCCATTTTCAAAATTAGGGGTTCCTTTTTTTCTGGTGAATGGTGTTCAAAATACAATTTATTAAATTATATAAAATAATATATCCATATGTGGTCATTGTATCAGTTTATTCAAATTATCAAAATGAAATTGTGAAATCTTCCCTCTGTACAAATAGATGCTGAATGATTCTAAAGCTGTTCAAACTGTTTGATTTTCCCATGGAAAATGGAAATGTTCTCCATTATGGCCAGAGTGGATTTCAGAACCATCTTATATTGTATGCTTTTTGAAAGCAGAGACATTACCCTGATTCACTTTGGTGACAGCTGAATACATTCTGCTTTTAGAGCACCAATTGTTTCACTTTGGATTTAGACAAGAGAAAGATAATTTCAGCAATTTCTTTGCAAAAAATTTCAAATTCATGTTTTTTTTAAATACAGTGGCTCCCTCGATAAACTTGAAGATGTTTGACTAAGAACCTACCTAAATAGGACATGCTAAAATAAAAAAATTCCTCTAGAAGAATAAGAAACATATTTTTCCAGTGAAGGCTGAAAATTTGATGTACAAGGAATGAACAGTAAAGCTTGATGATAGCAAGAAAATTCACTGTATTTTCTTATAGCTAATAACTAAAATAGAGATATGAGGAAATTCAGAGAAACTTCACCCCCAATACTTTTGTCCGACACTTTCAGAAGTGATTTCAATACAGGATTCTATCAAAAATTAGACTCTGAAATACAGTCTTGCAAAATGTGATGACGTTCTTGAAATATTTCCTTAAGGATTTTCTTCCTCTCTAATCCCTATTTTCTTCTGTAAAAATTCTAATATGGCTCTACCACTAAAGAAAACTTTGTTCTTTGAAAAATGTTTCAACTAGTCTGTATTCAAATATTGAAAACACAGGGGTTATGTTGTTGTTCATTTTACTTCTAGCAAAATACAAAGTGAGGTCCTTTGTGATCATATTTGGGAATGTTGTAAGAAAGCTCAGGCTTCTCACAAGTCTCAAATGATTCATCTTATTAACTTAATCTATTATGGTTACATGATATTTTGGTTGGCATATAAGCTGTCTCCCTGAAGGCTGAGGTGTTGAAATGAAATTGAACTATGAGGTTTCTGACATCATCTATGGATCTATCAGGTGGATTCATAACACAATGGAATTATTTTTGGAATGAGGTGAGCATATTTGGAAGTAGGGCCTAGCTAGAGAAAAATGGGGTTACAAAGAGGCTTTCCTCAAAGGATATTTTGTCCTGGAGTTTCCTTCTGTGCCTCTCTCTGCCTCCTGAAGTGAACAACTTTGTCCTCTACCAGTACAAAAGGATCAGTAAGAAAATAATCTAAATAACCATAGACAAACACATCTGAAATTATGAAGCAAAATAAATAGTGCCTCCCCAGGATTGTTTTCTCTGATATTTTGTCACATCCACAAAAAGTGATAGCACACAGGCCATGTAGATTTTTCCACTCATATTTACAAAAAGACTAACACTACAAAACACTATGGTGCCTTTTTGGAATATTATGGAATAGACCCATGGCAAATCACATTGCCCTTGTGGGAAAATGTACCCTAGGTGGATAGTGGTGGGTCAAATGTGATATTGGGAGAATTTACTGAAGACTTACAGTTAGGAAGATCAATGAAAAAATAATCCAGAATAGAAATGAAGAGAGTATTCTTGCTCAATAATCATGTTCATGAGGAAGAAGTACCATTTATATGAGGAAAAATCTACTGGTCTTGGAAGCAGGTGAAAAAACAATGAATTAATATTTTCCCTGTTTTCTAGGATCAAAGGTAAGAAATAGGATGCCAGGTGCTGGTGGCTCACCCCTGTAATCCTAGCTACTCAGGAGCCTAAGATCTGAAGATGTGGTTCAAAGCCAGCCTGGGCAGGAAAGTCCCTGAGAGTCTTATCTCCAACTAACCACCACAAATTAGGAAGTAAAACTGAGGCTCAAAGAGGTAGAGCACTAACCTTTCAAGAAAAATATTAGGGACAGGGCCCAAGCTCTGATTTCAAGCCATACCAACCCACTCTCCCGCCGCTCCCCTCTCCACCAAAAAAAAATATAAGGAATATGGAAAGAGGCCTGGATACTATTATATCACCTTGGATAATCAGTAACCTGATGATTTGAAATTTTTCAGGCCATCACCCTAAGTATATACTCCCTTAGACATTTATATAAAGCTCTTCTCGGCATCTTAAAACATTCAATTAGTAGATTTTTTTTCAACATAAGGTATTTGGACTATTTTTTCTTTACTCTGAGTTCAAATTTATAGAATCGGTAAATAACTAATTATTTCATTAGCAGTCCAAGTCCAGATGGTAATCATGTGAATATATGATGAATTAATGTGAGAAATGTTCAATTAGTATACAAATAAAATCCTATTTCTCCAAACACAGAATTCATGGGAAAACAAAAAAGAAAGTTCTTAGAAGTAATGTCAAATGAAATGTTTATTTTTTCTAAGTTCTGAAAGCTGCTCAGAATCCTTAAAAAAAAAACATTCTGTTACCCTTAAAACTTCTACTAGTTTTCTCATTTCATGGATAAACCATTTTTGAAAATGGTTTCTGAAACTCAGTATCAAGGATTAATTGGTCAGCTGAGTAATGGTTCTCAAAGGATGCCATGAAAAAGAAAAATTCATGGAGGCTTCTATCAAATTGGTTAGAAGTGAGAAGGAGAAAATGGCAAAGTAAAAACATGCTTTCTCCTCTTGGCCTTAACAATAAGGAACCTTGAAAGTCCTCTGATTTACTCTCCTATATATGCTTCAAGGCTCCTCGAAGCCAGGGACAATCACAGAAGTTATATGGTCTAATGTATTTACCCACCAAATGATGTAAGGGAAGTGACGTTAGGAAATTGGACTCAGAGACACAGCATCGTTCCTCTTCCCTGCTTCTGCAACATTAAGAAAGAAATATTTGAAAAGTCAAGGTGCATGGTGTTCATAAACTGCTTTGTTGAATGGAAACTCTTTGAACAACTACTTAAAGATAATAAAAATATTTTAAAGGAAATATTTGGAAGGACGGAAGCAAAGAAACGGAGATATCTCCTCAGTTGATATAACCATCAACTGAGACACTTAAATGAGAGAATGACATTGGAGGTAAATTTACAGCAAACAATGCAGATCCAGTGTACATATAGTTTGGCTCCAAATAAAGCAATAATAGTCTAAAACTAAGCAATTCAATTTTTTCTAAAAAAATACAGCGAATTATTTTAAGGTAAATGTACTAGTTGTACCAAGGAGTTACCATTCAAGAAAAAAAATATAAGTACAATGGCTCTTTTTTGGAGGGATAGATTTTTTTTTTCATTTTTTAAAGTATTTGTACAAAAGAATTGCCATTTAGCAAAGTCACATATGAATACAGTTTTAATGAATGCCAATCATTTCATCATTCTCTCCCATCACTTCCAACTTATTCCTCCTCTCAGTTTTCTTAGTTTCATAGAGTATGCATTGAATATTATGACTACATTGCCTCCCTCCTTACTCTTCATTCTTCCACCACTCTCCCATGGCATCCTCCATGCAGCCTTAAAGTGCCAATTTCTTGGCATTCATTTTGTTGGAATGTGAGTTCATTTTTATAAAGAATTACATTGTTTGACTTTCCCCTGCAAATTCCATAGTTCAGCTGACACATTTGTGTGTACTTACATACAACTCTTATGTGTTTACTTGTACTTTTATGTTATTTCTACAATTCACATATGAAGTGTGGACATGTGTCTTTTATCTCTCTGGCCCTGGCTTTCTTCACTAATACGATTATCCCCCCAAGTCTATCCATTTCTTTGTAAATAATGTACTTTCTTGCTAATAGATGAGTAAAATTGTGTGTGTGTGTGTGTGTGTGTGTGTGTGTGTGTGTGTATGTGTATCCCAGATCACATCTTCTTGATCCATTCATCCATCTGGGCAGTTTACATATCTTGATGAATAATGCAATTTCCATATCCTATGAAGAGCAGCAATGGACTATAGTGAGTAGATATGGTAAACAGTATAGCAATGAGCATGATTTTTTTTGTGTGTCATAGGGCTTAAACTCTGGGCCTGGGCATTGTCCTTGAGCTCTTCAGCTCAAGGCTACCACCATGTCCCTTGAGGACATGATTTTGAAAGTGGCTTTACTGTAACCTGAATTGTAATCTGATGTGCCCAAGGGTGATACGGGTTAGTTCTATGCTTTTGAGGAATCTCCAAACTGCTTTCTAGAATGGTTGAACAAGTTTACATTCCCATCAACAATACATTAGAGTTTCATGTGCCCCACATCTGTGCCAGCATCTGTTGCTGTTTCTATTCTTAATGATGGCCTTGCTAACCAGGGTGAGATGGATCTCACCCTGTGTGTCTATTGGCCATTTTTTACTGATTTTTTTCCTTAAAAAAAACCCCTATACTTAGCAAATTTGCCCAGTTATTAATTGGGTTCTTGATTCTTGAAGGGTTTAATTTCTTGAGCTCTTTGTACATTCTGAATATGAGGCCATTGTCTGATGTACAGCTGGCAAAGATCTCTCCTTTTCTGTTGGCTATCTTTTTAGCTTGTTAACTAGGTCCTTTGCAATACAGAAACTTTTTAGTTTGATTCAATCCCATTTGTCAATTCTCTCTTTGATTTGCTGAGCCCCAGGAACTTTACTCAGAAAGTTTCTGCCTGCAGGCACTGAAATTCTGAAATTAGATGAGGGAATTTTCTTTCTGAGAAGTAAATATTCTAAGAAGTAAATGGTAGGAATTTATATGAAAGTATATAGCTGATATATTCCTGCTCTTATACTGCAAAGTGTATGCTGGAATATGCTCATTTTGTGTCATTTATAATAATCTATTTTTAATACTTTAATACGAATACACTATAAAGTCTGATGACAGGAGAATTTTCTAACGTGCCAATACATAAAAATTTATGAGCTCAGATCTCATTTTGATTTTAAAATAGTGGTAAGAAACAACTATTGTAGATGGAATCTACAAACTTAGAGCTAATGATTAAAGAAAAATTCAGAAATTTAAAAATGAACAGATTTTGGGTAATTAGTTTATTTGATCATTGGTTTGGTCAGTTAAATTTTGTCCTCTTTTAAATATTGATTCTTCAAGGATATCAGTTTCTTTGATATATTAAGTGATCCTTCCCATGTTCCTACTAGCTTCTACCTACATACAAACAAAGGCTTCCTCATGATAGTAACAAATTGTTTTAAAAGAAAGTTTTAGCCTTGATGCCCCTCAGTTGATAACTGGATCAACAAGATGTGGTATTTATACACAATGGAATTCTATGGTGCCATTAGAAAAAATGACATCACCCCATTTGTAAGGAAATGGAAATACTTGGAAAAAATCATATTAGGTGAAGTAAGCAAGACCCAAAGGAACACAGGCTCAATGGTTTTCCTCCTTTGTCATAATTAGTATAAACCTTGGACTCTCTTAGCAGAGGTTTACAATAGCGTGAAACCTAGATACATAAGGCCATGAAAGATGAGGCTAAATGAAAGGACCTCCAGGACATGGAAACAAGAGTCATATAATGTGATTGTTGTTCTGAATGTACTATGTTATTTCTCATCTCTTTTGTTGTCCCTTGGTTATCTCATATTGTTACAATATCTTACCTTGCTATATGGTACATTGCATTTATGTTTTTTCATATATTTTTATTGTAATTAATAGAAAGGGTATATTATATTTGGCAGATAGAAGGTACATTAATTCACATACATTGATACCCTTTCTCATTTGTTTATTTTAAATAGGATAGGGAAGGGGGAAAACAAGATGAGGGGATGGGGTGGGGAAAGGGAAGTGGAGACAAAAAGATGAGAAGAGCTATCAACATTTGTGGAGAAATGCACCTTCTATCTGGAGAATATAATGTAACCCTTCTATTAATTACAATAAAAAAGAAAGTTGGTTGCCATTTCTCTGTCTCCTGGAATCCAGGAACTTTAACATTTAATTAGCTTTTGTCTTTCAAGATATAAAAAGCACAGAGAGCAATAATAGCATTTTTTTGACTTTTAGACAGTAGCTTCTGTCTCTTAAGCTGACAGTGTCAGTCCAGCAGAATGAATTTCCATGGAAGATAAATGAAAAGTCAGTCTCATCGTATCCTGGAAGTGTTTGTTAAAGCAATAATGATCATGGTCTAAGCCATTGCCCCTGGGATTAATGAGAGTCCGGGAGGAGTTGATGGTCCAAGACGCACACTAGAGTCATTAAACCCCAGATAACTATTAAGTCCCCTGGTAATTCACTGTGGCTAGACTCTGATGGTGAGAAAGGAATATCACAAAGATGAGCCTGGGAGGGACAGCAAGAGATGGGTGGGTGTAGTGGAGATGAATTTTCCAGCCCATAATAATGATTGCTTTGTTCAATTAAATACCTAAAGGCAATTCTCACTTCCTCAACTCCACATTCGAGGTATGAAGCTCAATGATTTTATCTTTATAATGTTGAGTAAAACCACTCTTACTCTCCTGGAATTCTCAAGAACTTCTCTTTGTTTCTTTTCCTTTGCTCTTGGTTTCTTTTGCACATTTCCATTCTGCAAATGCCTACTAAAACCAAGTGTTCCAATAATGTCTGTATTGTGAACATTTTCTTTAAATAAAACAGTGAAAATGTGAACTCTGGGGTCTGTGGGAAAGTCTTTGCCATTTTAACTGAATTAAATGTGTATAGAGTTCCAGGAAAACAAACTCATTCACCTCAATGGAGTATCCAACAACAGCAGGGTTGCACTAAAAAAAGTGAGAAACAAACCAGTGTGTATCAACTGAGATACGAGGCCATGTCATTCTCTTGTTTCTGATTCTGTCTAGTGTTAATTCAATGACATTTTACATTACTCACTGGGGACCTATTATGTGTATGGAAGATACAGCAATGAATTAAAAAATTACACAGTTTCTACTTTAATTTGCTTTATTCCTGAAGATAGTAAGTTCTCAATAAAAATTAGTCATTGTTAATATCATTATTATTATCATCATTATTAGCTGGTAGTGTTAAACAAGAACTCAGGGTCTCATACATGCTAGGAAAACTGAGCTAAAATGAAAGTATTTATTATTAATATTATCATCATCATCATCATCATTAATATTACTATTAATTTTCAGTGTCAGGTGCCCTGCTCAGAAGTTTCAAACATCTTGCTCTTACATCAAACATTTCTCATCAGTGTGGTTTAAAAATAATTATGGTAAACTCTAATTTTATTGCATCAGAAATATATTAAAAATGTAGATCTTTTATAATTCCTTCAATTAACAGTAGGCACTTCTTGATTACTTTCTAATTAAATCATTTCACTCTAAGACTTGGTAATTACAACAAGAAGTTATTAAAATTAGAAAACATTTGCTAACTCAGTACTTTTGGTTATTAAGCCTTTGTCATTTAATATTGCCAAACAATCTATGAAGATATATGAGCAAAGAAACTGATTTTAATGTCTTAAGCTACAATAATTAACTACAGGTGTCCCAAACAATACATGTTTCCTTCTTATCGCATATTTGCTAAGAAAATGTATTGCTATTGTCACCAATTGGATTTTGTTTTCTTTGGCCTATTAAACTATGTTTTCTCTTCTCATTACTGTTCCTCCAGTGGAAGACAATTCTACCCTTGAAACTCCTCTGCTTAGGACTTTTATCTTTCTTGGATGTCTGATTTAAAAGAATATAACCACTGCATATGATAGAAATATAAGTTACTCAGACATTGATGATTTTATCTGATGGATCACCACATTCCGATCTATAGGACAATAAACTTCCCAAATCAGAGACTTTCCTTGAAAGAAAAACATCCCTATTGCTGGCACCTGGAAAGTGCACTGTGCCATTTTCCATCTCAATATGTCAATAGGGTAACAATTTACTTTCTTCAGATTCCTTAGGAGGTGTGAGATCTTTTATCTTCACTGGCTGGTCCTTACTAGGGTGGGGGAGAGGAGGAAAGACTATTCTTCCTTTTAGAGAAGACTCAACGCATACCAAAGGGCTCCTTTCTACACTGATCTTTGCAAATCAGTATGAGCAAGGGGTGTACACATCATCATTGATAGGAAATGGCGTTTGAAACATGAGATTGGATCCATAGAACCAAATGATCCCTGCAAGCTGTGATCAGTCAAAGTAAATTCCCCCAAATGTGATTCTGAAACTTAGGGTGAGGTGCTAATGGCTGTCTATTGGAATATTGGTTTGACAAAATGCACCTAGAAAAGATATTGACAGGCTTTACAGTGTTCTAGCAGGAAAGAGATTCTTGAAATCTAGCCCATTGCTCCTCTGCCTGCCTTCTGCTGAGAAACCAAGGGAAGGATTGAGCAAATTCATCACCCCTTAACAAAGCAATAAGTGAAAACTGATGAGTTTCTCTGCCTGATAGAAAGGTAGTTTTTTGTTCATGGTGAACAGCAGCTCCCTTATACTCTTGCACTGATCAGAGAACATCTAGGGAATCGTGTTCTATTTGGGGCACAATGTTTTCCAAAGGACAGTGAGAAATACCCAAAGGAGGGAAACACATTGTGAAGAATGAAAAGGAGAATAGAATCAGAAAGCTGAGCATGGCGATGAAAGACTGGTGGGGAAGGAATTCAAGGATGGTCTTGAGATAAGTAAGGGGATTATCGAGAAATCATGGCTTGAGTGGCATCTACACACAAGCAACAGAGGTCAAACTAGGACAAGAAAGGAATTTAATTTCATATCCCGATCAGAAATAATATTCTTAGGCAGAATTGGCTATTGCAGTCAGTGAGGAAACAGATACAAATGCAGATGAAATATTGAGGAAGTGAGGAAAGTTGGATAAACACCAGCCTGATATGAGAGATAAAATGTAGACTGACCTTGTGGCCCTTACTGCTGGTTGATACTCCTGGTCCAACTCTATAGAGAAGAAAACTGCACCTAAGCTGAGTTTGATTTGTCAGTTTGGATCATTTATAAACCTGGAAGGATTGGCTATACTATTTCCTAGCCAGATTGCAAAGGATGTATGAAGTATGTGGATGATGTTTGATAATTTTTAACGACGCTAAAGAATGCACCTTTACTATTTAGTATACCAATTAGCTTTGCCAATAAAACTAACAATGATATGTATTATGTCTTATGTCAGTAATATTAAAGTGTACATGCTTATAGTATGCACATAAGAGTGTAGAACTGATAGAAGCAGCAAACAAACAGAAGATAAGGATTAAGCAAGTGACAGCTAAATGATTCAGCTCTGAAATTTTTACAATTACTTTGGCAGCTTGAGGTAACTTCTCTTCACAGGGAGTTTGCCTTCTTATCTGTATAAAGAACGAGAAGAGAAGACTGTCATAAAGTTCTGTTTTAATGTTTTGTTTTGTTTTATGTATATGAGAATCCCTGATCATGAATATGTACACAGAATACACATATGTGTTAATGTGTCAACTGTATGAAATGTAACACCACAGACCATGTACACTGTGAGACTATTACTTTTGCTAATATACACCACAGTTTTCTTCCCTGGAGTCCTAAAAGATGAAAGTATTCAAGAAGAACCTTGGTAAATGCTTTGATCCACTAAGGAGATTCACAACACAAGCTTATATTTCTTGAGTTTTAACCATGCTGAGATAAACCCAATATCTCAATTTCTGCATTATAGTTATTAGAAAAACAATGTAAATCTCCCCCAACTGGCTTATTTACATGTCTTTGAGTTACAGATTTACAGAATATTAAACCAGCAGGCATTTGGAGGCCATTTAATCCCAACCCCCTCCATTTCGCAGAGTGCACTGAAACCCAGTATAGCTCCAGGACTTAACTAAGAACATACTTAAATTGGACCAAGGATAAAGAAGTGAACTGGTGCTTCTAACTCCTATGTATATCCTTTCCTTGGACTATATCACTCTTCCATTGACATTAAAGAGCCTTTTGATTGTTATATTTTTACTATGGCTAATGATACCTAATTACAAATTTATCTTAGGGAGAAATGTTATTCTTTTAGAAACAATCCTGTTTAGTTTTTTTTTTCCACTGTCTTTTTCCCTCATGTCCATATGAATAAATGGGAAGGATGAGGTTTGGAGCTGAACTTTCTGCCCCTTCAAAAGAAACTGCTCAGAGATGGGCACAAAATCTATGTGTCAGCTCATGAGGTACTTGAGGAAATCAGTTAGAACACCACTAATACCAAGTGAGAGTCTGTGTTCCTTGGCAGAAAAAAATAAGGAGCAGGCTGGCTTGGCAAGAATGTGATTCCCAGATATCTGAGTGTTGTGTCAGAATGACTTGTTTTCCCAGCACCAAAAAAAATTGGCAGAATATGAGAAATAGCAGAATTTCCCCTCTGGACAAGTCACATTTTCCATTTGAATAAAATCTTAAGGGCAATGAAAAAGAAAAAATGATGGAAAATCTAAATCAGTCTACTAGATTATCAAAATTAAATGATTTGTAATTTGAAATTAATGACCATTCAAAGTGCTGACTAATCCAAATTTGATTTCTGATGTTGTTCTTGATCTTTAAGAAGGTATGAAGATGATTTGTTTGAGTGAACTAGTCAGATATAATCACCAAAATAATTATTAATGAGTAGGAAAAAGCTGGAATGGAGCAGATGGTTAGCCCACATGTAAGCTCAGCACTTGACATGCATCATTTCAGAGAAATTTTGTGCTCATTGATTGGAATTGACCTGAAGTGGTTGGGAAATGATGTGGAGCTTGGATCAATATAGACACAAATCGGTTTTTCAGTATTTCCAACAACTTGTAACCCTGCATTTGGGTTGAGAATATATAGAATGATTGCGGAAACAGAACAGTTCTCTCTTTGGCCTGACCTGCTGACCCTCTAGAAGTTCTCCTATAACTAATTCTATTCTCACAGGTAAAGGAAAGAAAGGACAATAAATAAAACCATGTTTGTAAGTAGACCCCTGGCTGGTCTGAACACTTCCCCAGCTAAAACTGTAATACTGCTAAAATCAAAGAGAGTCCCTTGAAATAAATTATCTTGCAATTTACTATACGTCTCCGGACCAACCTCTGTGGATGTATCACTCCTAGCCTGGAGAGTGAGATGTCCTTCTTAACATGCTCAAAGTATGATACAATTGCCCCTGGTGACTCATCAATCCAAATTGTTTTATGTGACTTTAATTAGTACAAAGGACCTGGTAGTTATTATAACTGCACTGTGTATATTTAAAAAAATAAAAAGTCTATTTTTTTTTTTACTTTTGGTGCCTCGGACGCATGAAGACACATCAAAATAACTGCTATTTATTTTACAAGATGGAAAAAATATTGACTGCCCTCTGGTCATAGAAGGCATTTTCTTTTGGGATTACAAGTGCAGAGATGAATTAGGTACACTTAGAATCAATATCTGTTTCTCTTCTTGGCTCAAGATGGGATTTGTCAAAATTCGAGAGCAGCTTCTATTGAGTGTCAGCTACAAATCCTTCCACTACTGAGTCACACACCTATTCAGGTTGAAATATAAAAGGCAAAGGGCTTTTGCAGCAACAATATCTGGGGTCAGGATGCTGCACTGCTTCTCTGCCTTTTCCTTTAATGAGCTTTAGCTTGATGAAGTGACCTTACCACCAGAGAATGGAAAGAAGTGAAGGGTCAGAGCTAGCAAGGGACAGTGACTCTTGGGGATGAAGGAGATGGAAATAGAGCATTCACAATAGACCAACAGGGAAAGAAAGTGACAAAGGGAGAGAAGAAACTGGATGAAGCCATTGTTTCCAAAGTTATGGTAGGAAAGCCATATAAAGAACAGTGATGTGAGAAGAATTTATGGCAGCTCTGCAATAATTTATTAATGCAGTGTTCTGTGCTCTCATTGAGGACTTCAAAGTTGAAAGATTCTCTCTGAATAATAGGAAGTTAGGGAAAAGTTTTCAGATATTCCATGAACAGAACCAACCAATGAGGAGTGGAGAAGGAACTCTTAAAATAATCTTAGGCATTCTTGATCAGGCTTGGGGTGGGGGGGTATATTTCATAGATTAGGAAACAAGCTAGTAGAAAAACAGAAGTACAGATTGCTTTTATTTGTCTCGGGTGCTGTAGAATTGGGAAATAAGACAACAAACAAAAAATAAATCTTATGATCTAAGGAAATGAACTATTAGATGAGCAGACAAAGCTAAAAAGCATAAGGCTATTTAGGAACAGACCTGGAGAACACTAAGAATGGAGAAGAAACAATCACTAAGAACTCAATTGTCAAAGAGCTGTGTAGACAAAAAATATGAGAAAGGGATATCAATATGTGAGAAGTAATGCACCTCATGAATGTAACCCCTCTATGCTTTACCCTAACAATAAAAAAATTAAACAATCATTTATGTATGCATATAAATAAAATTTTGATTTTATCTGTTCATCATTATTTTCTGAAATAGCATCTTGCTTTATGTTTTATGTTACCTTGTCTGGTAGAAATAATGAAATTTTTTGCAGGGGGAAGAGAGTTGGAGGTTTTTTGTTTTCAGTATTTATTTTCAATGCCAGTCCTGGGGCTTGCACTCAGTGCATGGGTGCTGTTTCCAAGCTTCTGTACAAGGCTAGCACATTGCCATTTGAGCTCCATGTTCAGCTTTTTGGTGGTTAATGAGATAAAAGTCTTATAGAATTTTCTGGCTTTGAACTATGATCCTCAGATCTCATCCCTATGAATAGTTAGGCTTGCAGGTGTGAGCCACTTCTCTTCTTTAGTATTATGAAATCATTGTTTTGTACAATTGTTATCAGAGAATTCAAGAATAAGCAAGAGTTTTGAAAAAAAAAATACTTTTAAGTTGTTCTGACACTAAGGTTCTATGATATAAAGTCACCAAAACAAAAATCTCTTGGTTTACAGTTCCAGATTTGAAGATGAGGAAGGTTTTTTTATTACATAATCTCAAAAGTTACATATCCATAATGTATGATTCTATTTCATTGGCATGTGCCTATAGTGAAAAGTTGTGATTTGCAGGACATTTATGTCTGAAAATGAAAAAGCATATTTCAAATTAGTCAGTACAGCATTTCTATACAAAATGTCATTTTGTGTTTAGAGTGCTATTATAACAACTGGAAACACCCTTTATTTTCCATTTAGAGTATATTGTAGTGCAGTCAAATAAAATAAATATGACATTCTTATTTAAAAAAGACAGCCAAGCAATGTACAAAAGAATTCCTTATCAAAACAGGGTACTTGAGCTAGACCCTGATGTAGGAAAAAAAATTTAGCAATGTGGACAAAATAAGGGAGAGATTGTGAGATAAGACAAGTAAATAAAAAAGAAATATGGGCAAAAAATAATGAGGGAGCCATACTGATATGCTCTCCACAAAGAGAGATGCTGGCACTCAGAACAAACTGATTTTCATTCAGTCTCAAAGATCAAAGACCTCGAGGTAAAAGCCGACACACTGAAAACTTACAAGAAGGAATAGGAGATACACTAGGCCTCCTTGGCACAGGTCGAAATTTTCTTAATAAGGACCAAGAATCACAACAAATCAGAGAAAGGCTGGATAAGTGGGACTGCATTAAACTGCAGAGCTTTTGTATTGCAAGGGACATAGCTAGTAAATTAATTAGGAAGCCTACAGAATGGGAGAAGTTCTTCACCAACCATACAAAGGACAAAGGCCTCATATCTAAAATATATCAACCACTCAAAAAATTGAATCACTCCAAAACTAATCTCCAAAGTAACAACCATCCCATTAAAAGATGGGCCAAAGACTTAAAGAGAGTCTTCTCTAAAGAAGAAACAAAAATGGCCTATAGACACATGAAGAAATGCTCAACATCTCTGGTCATAAAAGAAATGCAAATCAAAACAACTCTAAGATTCCACCTCACTCCAGTTAGAATGGCTAGGATCAGGAAAACCAATAACAACAGATGCTGGAGGGGATGTGGCCAGGAGGGATCACTACTACACTGTTGGTGGGAGTGCAAACTCGTTCAACCACTATGGAAAGCAGTATGGCAGTGCTTCAAGAGGCTAAACATAGAACTCCCCTATGACCCAGCAATTCCACTACTTGGCATTTACCCAATCATCCAGAAACAAGGACATACTAAATCCACCAGCACAGCAATGTTCATTGCAGCACTATATACTATAGCAAAGATATGGAACCAACCTAGATGTCTCTCAGTTGAGGAGTGGATCAACAAGATGTGGTATTTATACACAATGGAATTCTATGCTGCTGTCAGAAAGAATGACATTGCCCCATTTGTTAGGAAATGGAAAGACTTAGAAAAAATCATATTAAGTGAAGTAAGCCAGACTCAAAGGAACTTAGGCTCAATGGTTTCCCTCATTTGTCATAATCTGTAGAAACCTTGGGCTCTCCTAGCAGAGATTTGCAATAGAGCAAAACTTTGATACAAAAGGCCATATAGTATGAAGCTAAATGAAAGGATCTCTAGGATATAGAAACATAAGCCATATAATGAATGATTGTTGTCCTTAAGGTACTATATTATCTCATCTCTTTTGCTGTCCTTGGTTATCTCATAATGTTACAGTATCTCACTTTGTTACCTGATATATGGGATATATTTGTATTTGGTTATTTGAAATTGGATAGGGAAAGGGGGAAAATAAGATGAGAGTTGGGGGTGAGGGGGAGGGAAATGTTCATTACAAAAAATATATATGAAAAAAAATAATGAGGGAGCCATACTGATATGCTCTCCACTAAGAGAGATGCTGGCACTCAGAACAAACTGATCTTCATTCAGTCTCAAACTTCAGTTTTCTCCAGAGGTAATAACATCTATTGCTCAGCAATATTGAGAAGTGAAAGGAATGATAAGCCACCACCTCTGGTAGCTAGTCCATTGAATTTCTTTCTCTATACCTAACCACTACCTGAGTGAGGATGCTAAATTTCTTTCCAATGCTTTCTTAAAACTTATAGTTACATCAAATGAAAGCCAGTGGCTGTTTCACTGGCACATAGGCATATTTGAGGCAGCCTCCACTCATAACATGCTGCTAGTTCCTATCTCAGTTGATCTCAGCTGTTATGCCCTTTGAAATGCTTTAGTCTGATTTTTTTTAATTTCCTTTCTCCCTCTCTCTGTCAGGCTGTCAGCTGCTACTTTCTGATAATTCCATTTCTGGCTAAATTTCTTTTAATCTCCTTTAGACCAGGAAACATTGTGGAAATATGGTAAACTTGGGGAGCCTTGAATATGAGAATTAAAAATGAAAAAGTCAATCAGGAATCCTGAAGGCTATGTTTAACACCACATTTGTCTTATGTAAACATTTTTCTGTTGCTAGTAGTAAGAATTTCACCATCTCTGAAAAAATAAAATTTTATATTAATACAATAAAAATTAAGTTTCAAAAATTTAAGAATGTTAGAGCTGATAATATCTTTTTTTTGCATCTCTTACTCAGCAACCTAATAATGTATGCTTCTTTCTCCAAACACAGTTCTCAGAGCTCTGGTTCTCATTTAGGGATAAATGAGTGGGATCCATTAAATATGAAGTTATTCAGATAGTTGCATATCAACAAAAATGTCTTTTTTCACTCATACTTTGTCAGGGAAAATCTATAACTCTGAGTGAAGAAGATGATTTTTTGCTATCTATTTTTTTTCTTTTTCATAATTTTATTGTAATTATATACATTATGTACATTATATTCACCAGCTAGAAGTACATTACTTCACAAATATTGATACCCTTTCTCATGTCATGGTCCCCATGTCCTTCCCTCCCACCCCCGCTCATCTTGATTTCCCTATTTCAAATAACCAATTAAGCATATATAAAATATATCAGATAACAAAGTGAAACATTATAACAATATGAGATAACCAAGGGACAGCAAAAGAGATGAGAAATAACATAGTACATTAAGGACAACAATCACTCATTATATGGCTTTTTTTCCTATATCCTGGAAGTCCTTACATTTAGCATCATACTATATGGCCTTATGTATCTAGATTTTGTTCTATTTTAAAGATTTTTGAGTGAAGAGATTATTGGGGGAGGGATGGACTAGAAGGAATCTTTTAAACCTCAGCAGGTAGGCAACCTCCTATCTTCCTTACACTGTCCTAACTCCCAGCAAAGGGACTGAACCATTGTGATTCATGCTGCAAAGTACCTGTTCATTAATGCATTTGGCTCTCAGGTATTCTGTGAATGATTTAGTCTTTTGCTTCTCTTGAACTTCACTACCCCAGGTGGATACTATGGCAATTCCCTTCTTTATGCCAAGGATGTGTCCTAAAACCTAGTCATTTATTTTTAGAACAGGATTTATGATCCTTTGGAGAATAACACCACTGGAGGTGAACATGGCTTCCTGGTCTCTCAGGCTGCCTCCTCTTTGTATTAGAGTGAAATAGATTAGGGTGTTTCTAACTGAGAAAGATGTGTAGTTGGGTTAGATTGAACCATACAGGAGAATTAATATACAGAAGTAATGGTTCACAAACCAGCTCATTCCTCCTTGAAATTTGAGCGCCTAGAAAAATTAGTCTCCTGTCTCCTTTCTGTTCCCGTTTTTTAATTATAGCTTGCTGAGAAATTGGCTAATACCCTTTAATCTCTTTTAATAACTACCCTATACTCGGTTTCTCTAAGCATCCTTCTCAAGGCATCCACAAATCCAAGAATGCTCTTAAGATTGACGACTGACTGATCTCTCAGCTCTGTTGATTTACTGTCCCGAGGTTTATTTCTCTAGCCTGTCTCTGTGGGGATGCAAGGAAAAGCCAGAATATGAACTTTTTCTAGACCCAGAAGAAGGGGAGCTCACGGGAAATTTGGGAAGAGAGCCAAGTGTGCTTTCAGGCATCTTCATTTTATCTTTCCTTAATGTGTTCTCTTTCTCAGAACTCTGTCCCCTACCTATCATCTCTGACAACTACTCCATGGTGGGGTGTGGAACTGTCCCTTTCCATATGGATATCACGTGTTCAAAAGGCCAAAGCACAAAAAGAAGTATATTTCTCCTGGAGGAATCTGAGGCACTATGTTAGGTTTATAAGTGATGAGTCTGTGGCAGTTAGCTCAGCTACATGTGCACAAGTCATGGTAGATGACAAGCCATTTAGTCCTTCTCCTTGGGACACTTAGGTAGATTTTGGCAGAGTTATATCAAGCTTAAAATTGATCCCCCAACCTCAGAAGGCATGGTAATTGCCATCAAACCACTTGAAAAAAACCACCCTTTCCTATGTATAAGGGGTGCATTCATAAGGAGAGGACTCAACAGCACAGAAGCAAGCAGTCATGTATTTATTAAAGCATCTACTCTGCTTGGTCAAGATGAATGATGACATGTGAGACGGTTCTTCCAATTGTGATAGAAGAAAATAAAAATGAGCAAGGTGTGTGTTCAAAGCTATTATTTGGGAACTAAGTACTTAGGAAGGCCAGCGAAGGGAGATTCATGGAGATCCATGTATCAAGCCCTGAATAGTGTTGTATGTCTAGAAACAAGTGAGAAGTAGGAGGGAGGGAGGGAGGGAGGGAGGAGAGAGAGAGAGAGAGAGAGAGAGAGAGAGAGAGAGAGAGAGAGAGAGAGAGAGAGAGAGAGAGAGAGAGAGAGGGAACTAGAAGAAACATGGAATGGCAGCAACGAGGAAGCAGAACAGTTTAGAAATGGGGACTAGGAACAGAATAAGCATGCCCTAGAGAAAGGTTTTAGATTAGGAACCAAATCACTGATTGGCAAAGGAAATGCTGGGTCAGGCATATGTACAATGCATATTTTTTCGCTGTCAGAAATCTCTTTCAGAAACCACTGTAATAAGCAGGTTCTACCCACAGAAAGCTAGTATGTGTGCAGTGATAATTTTCAGCAATCACCATTACATCCCCTAATCCCAAATCCTTCCAAAGGTCTCAGATAACAAAGTCTAAAACAGAAATATGATTTAAAAAAGAACGGGACATTGGTGGCTCACACCTGTAATCCTAACTACTCTGGTGGCTTAAATCCAAAAGATCATGGTTCAAATCCAGTCTGGCAGAGAAGTCTATGAGATTCTGTCTCCAAATTAACAATCACAAAGCAGGACTAGAGGCATGATTCAAGTGGTAGAGTGACAGCCAAGTTAAGCAAGTCAAGTGAGTCAGTCCTTGAATTCCAATCCCCAGACCACATTTTAAAAAAATGAAGAAGACAAGCCACCCAGGTAATTTTGGATTTTCTAGTAACTACTTGTATTGTTTTAATATTGGTGGGACAGGGGCTTTAACTGAGGGCATTCTAGAAGTGAGGCACATACTTGGCCCTTTTTTTGCCAGTCCTGGGGCTTAAACTCAGGGCCTGGGCACTGTCCTTGGGTTTTCCCAAAGTTAGCGCTCTACCACTTGAGCCATAGCACCTCTTCTGGCTTTTTCTGTATACATGGTACCCAGGAATTGAATCTGGGACTTTGTGTATGCTAGGCAAGCACTCTACCACTAGGCCATGCTCCCAGCTCCATACTTAGCCCTTTTAATTTTAGTTGTTCTATGGGTCAGGTCTCAACATTTTGCCTCAGGTCAGCCTCAGATCATAATCCTCCTACCTCCTCACATATAGCAGGAATCTCTGGAAAATGATACCATTCCTGGCTGTGTTTATTAAAATGTTGTCAAATTAATTTTCTGCTTGGGCTGGCCTCAAATCACAATCCTCCTGATGTCTAGAAAACTGGTGCAATTACATACAGGACTAAGCACATGCTCAGCCACACTTTTTCAAAAAATTAAGATGAAATTAATCTTAATGTACTTTAACACAATGTATGTAAAGTGTTATGATTATAAAATATAATCAATACAAAGTGATTATTAATATATTATATTTATTTTCACATAGTAGCTTTTCTAAATCGATATTGCATTACACATCATTTCAAACTACCATCTTTACATTGTTCAATGGTTCCATATGGCTAAATGGCTATCATATTGGACAGCTCAATTATAGCACTTGGTTTGGTCTGTAGTTTGATCCTCTCAGTTGCTCATCTGTTAAACTGCTCCATTGTAAGATGCTAATAGGGAGATGTTATTTGCTATGTCAGTACTTCTAGATACCATCTTTTCATACGCTGAGATTCTTCTCATGTCAAAGCAGCTTGTCTTGAACGCACACCACAGGCACAGGGTGAATTTATCTGACATTCTGATCAGATCCATATGAAACTTCTGTTACCTCTAGAAACCTCAAGACTGCTCCAGTGATGCCAAAGAGTCCTTCTGTCTTCAGTTTTGGAAGAGGTGAAAGCTCTCTGTGTGTTCAGATAATCTACCAAGAAATGCTGGGCTAGCTGTTGGTTTTAAGAGGACTCTAAAGCATCCAGTGTCACAAATACCTGTACATTCTTAAGGGTCCTGGAATCCAGATCTAAAACTAACCAATGGAGTACTTGTTTAGTAAAGGAGGATCTCACTATGTAAGAATGAGATTGAGATGATGTTGAGGAGAGATGTTGCATTGAAATAAGCTAGCCTGATTGTAGACAGAATCGTAATTAGACAGATTACTTAACAAGGACTATAGCTAATGATATTATAAAGCATTTTGAAAGAGATGTTGGAAAACATGAGTCTTGCAAAAGAAACATATTGACTTTAAGGCATAATATTTTAAAAAGAAAAGCAAGTTATGCATATTGAACATTGCTTATTTGAATACAATCACTGGCTTGGCCATTCATAACTTAGCTGACGATGGCAAATTACTCAACATTGTAAGTTGCAGTTCTTCAAGGTAACCTGAGGTAACAGGTCCATCCCCAGAAGATTATTACATCAATAGACATTACTGGGTGCCTGACATATTGTGTTTACAGTAAAATGTGGCTATCTGAGAGAGAGAAAGAGAGAGAGAGAGAGAGAGAGAGAGAGAGAGAGAGAGAGAGAGAGAGAGAGAGAGAGAGAGAAACAAGCATTATGTACAAGCATAAATAGTAGCTCAGTAGAAAAGAAACTGAAACATGGATGACACAAATGAAAACATATTCACTGGACACTTATGTATGCATACAGAAGCTAATACACATATACTGTGCATACGCAGGATCACACACATGAACATGTAATCAGTTTGTGAACCTATTACCATGCCCACAAGCACACACAATGATTTGACATCCTGAAAATGTTAACTTCTGTAGTTGATAGTTTCCTGCTTCAGTGCATCTTTTCCTCATAGTACAGTATGGGTATCTCCTTTGTGCCTTGTCTCATGTTCTTGGAGAGGGAAAATAACACTGTGGCCTTACCACAAAAGAACATCTTTGCTTTCCTTTCATTCATTGTGGCAGACATCCGACTCCCTTGACCATGTGATTTCATAGGAATAGATGCTGTTGCTTGTATATAAAATACCATGTCCCCTCTCCAATGAGAATTGAGAGGTACTTAGTAGATACAATCAATTATTATTGGCTAAAAGGCCCCGAGATGCTGGTACAATCAAGTTCTCCTTCTTTCCTCACTTACTTCACATGCCACAATAACCATGTGTAATTAAACCATGAGATTTGTTGCTACAAGTTTATTCCCATAAGTGTGTAAAGGAGTCTATCTCAGAATGGCATAGGAAGATGTAAGGAAATTTAATAGATTTTATAGGAAGAATTAAGTCAAGCAAACCAACAAGGACTTAGTAGACCTAGAGGATTGAAATCCACACGAAGCATGATGAAGTCTAAGACGTTAAATCCCAATCCATGAAAATGAAGAAGCAACTAAAACTGGGATACTGCTTCTACTGATCTGACTTGACCTCTGTTGAGTGATTATGAACTACCTGATTCTGTAGTAGGGATTTTGATATAGTACCTAATTAAATTCTAAAAGAAGCCCAGTTAAATTATGGTGTCCCTATTTCTAGATGAGAAAACTGCAAATTAGTGGATTAACTCACTGTCCCATTTCAAATAATTTAATTAAAAGACACCAAGGCTCTAGAATAGCAATGGAGTCAAAACTGGAACTGAACATGACTAATGTAGAGCCAGTGTGATTACTCTTACAGCCAAGAGGCAGAATTCCTCCTGGCATAGTTCCTGCTGGCTTCTCTTTTTAGAAGTCCAGTTGATCTTTTCCAAAGCAACTTCATTACTTACTGCCATCATGAAGTTTCTAAAATACACCTGCTCTGACATTCTGCTTTAAACATTTATTTATCTGTTGTACATTTAAGTCTTTTCTTATAACTTATCTTCATGTTACAGATATGTCAGAAGAGAATCAATAGTAATATTGATATTAATGGTTTTAGCTATTCTACAAAAGACGCTTCTTGGAGCTGGGAGTTTGGCCTAGAGATAGAGTGCTTGACTAGCATGCACGAAGACCCGGGATCAACTCCTCCATACCACATACATAGAAAAAGCTGGAAGTGGTGCTGTGGCTCAAGTGGTAGGGCTCTAGCCTTGAAAAACTCAAAGGACAGTGTGCAGGCCCTGAGTTCAAGCCCCAAGACTGGCAAAATAGAGGCTGCTCATTCCTAACAGCCAGGTAATAAAGCAGTGACTCTGTCATGCTCCTTGAAGCTGATCTACTGCCTGCATTAGTGGTTGATATAGGATGATGAATAAAGGCACCTGTCCTTCAAACTGTGAAAGAAGGGGTGGGAATGGGAAGTGTAAAAGCATGAATCAAATACTCTAATTATCCTTAAGGAACCAATCAAAATTATGTGCAAATCTGTAGTATCTGCCCCATAAATACCTTCTGTAATGTAAACTTGAAAGCAATAAATGGAATAATGGAAATGAGATCTGCAAAATGGAGAACAAGAGAGCAAATGACACCAGACCTTGAAACAAGTGGCCTAATTCAATTAAATCACAATATCCAAACTCTCACTTAAAGTCATTTGTGTAGATATTCACACTTCATCTAATCTTGAATACATAAAATGGCCTAGAAAGGAAAGAAGAAATAGTAGAAATTGACTCACATGTGATCTTGTTTGTCCTTCTAAATCTATTGCATTTCCCCAAAATTTTGTCTCACATTGCTATAATTTCCCCAGTATCACTGAAGTCAGTGAATTAGAAAATGTGTTTTGAATATCTCTGGGGTTAGTGACTCATCAGTCAATGGGAAGTTGCAACAACCGGCCTTGAAGTCACAGAATCCACATTTCCCCTTTCCAGAGCTGAACTTGGCTCTAATCTCTCCCCCATTTAATCTCAGTAGGATATAGGAAAGGGTCATTTCTAACATTGTGGTTCTCTCCTTCCCTCCCTCCCTCCCCCCTCTCATCTTTAAGAAGGTACCATAGAGCAACCCAGTGCTATCCCTTTTTCTAGTATTAATCGTACAGGACCACTGGGTCAACATGTATTCAAGCACAGTCTCACGCAACCAGACACCTTGTCTGGCTCCTCCTTTATAAGAACCCTCTTTTCCTCTCAGTAATTGTCTTTTGTCAAGCCCTATCAATCACCTACAAGTTGTATCTGGATAGATCAAGGCTGAGGGATGCCAAGCAGTTCATGATGACATTTGGAACAGTCTTGTCTTCATCGAGGACACTTCAAGAATGGAAAGTGTCCCCACTGCTGTGCATTTTTCTATCCAGATATCAGTGTCCCATTTCTGTGAGTCAGTGCTAGAGAACCAAGGAGAATAAAAAGTATGATTGAATTACAATGTGACCATTTCCGACATCTGCAATCTTTGCATTCTATGAACAATACAGCAAAAAGATTAAGTAAACCCACACCCTTCAAACACATGAATGGTAAAATAAAGTCCAGGCATTGTGGTAATGACTGAAGGAAAGCTTCCAGGGAAGCTGCTTTTTGTTGTTATTCCAAGCATCAGGATTAAACTCAGAGATTGAGCTCTAGCTCTGAGCTTTTATACTCAAGGCTAGCACTCTACCCACATTAGACACACTTCAAGGTCCAGATTTTTTCCTAAATTGGACATAAGTCTCATGGACTTTCTTTCCAAGTCTGGCTTCCAACAACAGTCCTCAGATCTCAGCCTCCCAAATACCAAGGATTACGTGAATGAGCCACTGGTACCTACCTGCTTTATAATAAATAAATAGATCAATCAATCAATAAATAAATAAACCATTCACAACTGTATTGAGAAATAATCACTATTACAATTTATTGTTTAAAATAGTAAAATTATCGATTTCTTTTCATGTGAGTCCTTCCTGGAGAGATTAACAATTTTTAAGAATTTATTTTAGCATTAAAAACCACAGATACACAGCTAGGTAATACAGCCTGGAAACTACTATTGCAAGTGATCATGCTTTCTCCAGAAGAAAAGATAAAGCGCAGGGGCCTGAAGCGGGCACAGGGCAATGATTGTAATCAAGTCCAGCAGGAGACAAAGTAAATATCTGAACAAGAGCTCTTGTAGAACCATAGATTCGACTTAGTCAATATGGAAGAATCAGACACCAAAAGTGACTTTGAGCATGGGATTCTAATGGATTTGGGGTAAATGAGATTGAAGAGATTTGAATACTGCCAAATCATTTCATAGTCTTCAAAAAAAGGGTATTTCTCAGATATTCCCTGTGCAAAAGTCATTAGAAAAATCTTCCTAAAAAAGGAAGTTTCATAGAGCTCCCCTATGATCCAGCAATCCCACACATTGGCTTTTACTCAAACATCCACAAATAAGGACATACTAAAGCCACTAGCACAACTATGTTCATTGCAGCATTATTTACCATAACAAAGATATGGAACCAACCTGGATGCCCCTCAGTAGACGACTGGATCAAGAAGGTGTGGTACTTATACACAATGGAATTCTATGCTGCCATCAGAAATAATGACATCACTCCATTGGTAAGGAAATGGAAAGATTTGGAAAAAAAATGTATCAAGTGAACTAAGCCAGACCCAAAGGAACATAGGCTCCATGGTTTCCCTCATTTGTAGTAATTAGTACACATCTAGGACTCTTCTAACAGAGGATTACAATCGCTCAAAACCTATGTACATAAGGTCATATAGGATGAGATTAAATGAAATGAACTCTAGGATATGGAAACAAGAGGCTCATCTTGTGTGATTGTTGTTCTTAATGAACTGTTATTTCTCTTCTCTTTTTTGCCCTTATGATAAATCTCATGTTGTTACTGTATCTGACTTTGTTACCTGGTATATTGTATATATGTTTATTTGTTTATTTGAAATAGGGAAGGGAGGGGGAAACAAGATGATTGGGAGGTGTTGGGGAAGGGAAATGTGGACAAAAACATGAGAAGGTGTATCAGTGTGTGAGAAGTAATGCACCTACTACCTGATGAATATAACTGCAACCCCTCCTTACATTGTTATGACAATAAGATTTTTTTAATGAAGAAAAAAGGTAAGTTTCCAGTTTCCTCATAGGAGACCAGGATTGAGTATTTCCTGACTTGAAATGGAAATTTCCCAAGTCAACTTTATCTGCAGTAGGTATAAAAACCAGTTAGTGAAGTTGGCCTACAGTGTTGCTGCTTTGGAGATGGGAGCCAAAGGCTCAGGTTTAGTCTAACATATAATAAGCCAAAATGAGTAGCAACCCAGTAACTATTGCTGAGTTCCTCTTCTCCTCAGAAGCTCACATAGCCAGAGTTTCTTCACCACTCCTGAGTATCAGTGCAGCCCAGGCCTGTGTCTGCTACAACTATGGTCTTGGATAAGCCACGAATGTCCTTTTTTACACTTCGGAACTGTTGTGAAAGCTTTAGCTCTATTTTAAGTCAGCATCCATGAACCAATTCACTCAACATGGAGGCTGAGCTAAGATCTCTGCACTCAGTCTAAGCCTACTGGCTTGTACTGATGGTTTTCCTCTTTGTCTCTCCTACATGTTTCAAGTTTCTTTTCCTTCAGCTTCCCTGCAGCATGACTACAAATTTGCATATCAATAAAGAAACCAGAAGAGATACTCTTTCTGTTGATTTTTCCTTGCATGCTGCAGAAAGAACAGGTAGAGCTAGTACTTCTTTGGATAACTACTCTCTGCTTTTTTCTCTCCCACATAGAGTAAAAGCACGGCGCAGTGACATGGGCTAGCTCCATGCAGCTGGGTACAGCCTTCCTTTCTTTTCTCCTAATGTTAGCTTTAGCCTTGAGTAGAAACTGATTAACTAGCAGAGGAAAAGAAAGCACTCCATGTTATTTGGTCCAGTGTGCCAGATAATTAATCAGATTTAAAGGATTAAGTATAAGAGCATGAAAAATCAGTTGTTACAGTGAAATGGTCACTTGTGCCACAACTCCCCATAGAACTTCTGATGCCCCAAATTGACAGACATTAAAGAGCATTCTCTAATCCATCAAAATCCATAAAATCACACTCAATGTGTATAGCAAACATGTATTAGAATGGAGTTTAGTAGCAAACTCCATTTAGTTATTCCAACACATGGAAGCTAAACTGGAAGTCCTTCAAACAATTGGCCCTTATATCACTGCTTAACATTTCAATAACGTATATCTTGAGTTAATGTTCTTATACTAACTATCCCTCTTTTTGATATACTCACGGTAGTTAACTTGCATAATTAAGAAATCCATCATTTTTTTAAAGAGAATCTGGATCATCTAACCTTATCCAAGTATGAGCATATGATACATTGTTGACCCCAATGCACATGATTTCCACCTGAAATCTAGCCTTATGCCTTCTTAAGTTGATCTTTCACCTATCGGAACTGTGATGGATTCCCATTGGCCAAATGTAATCTGTGTGCAAATGTCTCCTCCATGCTTCTGCCCCAAGTTAACCTCCACTTCGCATCCAAGCCTGCTGAACAGATTTCTGACTCTCTCACTGAGACTTCCTAATCACTACCTGCGGATTTCTGCATTCCCCAGCCAACATTATCTGCTGCAGTTTTGGTCAAAGGCACCTTCTTATTCCTGGTCTGTCTCACTTTGATCTTTAGACTCCTGTGCACTCTACAAAGAAGACCTCAGGAAAGTAGAAATCAACACTGCACAGGTGAGAGTTGGGATTTTGACATATGAAAGTGTCCTCAGATATACGTGGGTTCAAACCTTGTCTATGAAAATTATCAGCTCTGGAATCTGCAAGACCGTGAACTTGAGAGTCCAACTTTTTGGAATAATTGTAGAAATATGAGAAATAACATACTTATGATGAAAGGCCATTAAAAACCTAAGAAATATTCATACTTTCATCTTCCATTCCCCTTACCCTTCATGTGCATTTTTCTGCCAGTCCTGGGGACTGAACTGAGGACCTGAACCCTGTCCTTGGGCTTTCCTCAAGGTTAATGCTCTACCACTTGAGCCACAGCACCAGTTCTGGCTTTTCTATATATGTAGCACCAAGGAATTTTACCCAGGTTTTTATGCATGCTATGCAAGCCTTCTACCACTAGGCCAAACTCCTGGCCCCTACCTTCATGTGTGTTTGACTTGAGAAATGAGAGCTTTTCTACTCCTATTGGAGCTAAATGATCACATCTTACATTTGTAAAGTACAAACCACATTCAGAGGACTTTCACTCTCAGAGATATTCTGTGAGTAGGTGGAGTGGGTGTCATTGTTCTCATCTTCCAAGTGAGGAAGTAGGAACTAAAGGCATTAAACATTTGCCCTAAACATCGTTTTGCCCTATGATCGCTTCATTGTAATCAGCACAACTTCTCAGGAGATAGTTACAACCTGAAAATCTGGTTGGAGAGACACTGCTGATCACTGCAGGCTTCCGACAATCTCGACATTCCTTCCTAAGCAAACTCTCTTCTATCCCAGTTTATTGCTCCTGAGGACCTGTAACAGAGCGATCTGACCCATGAATTCTCATGAAGGTACCAGAGGCTGACAATAGCTTACTGCACTAACACGCCATACTATTGACAGTTTAAAGAAACTAGAGATAACACTGCAAGGCAGAGAAAGACAAAAAATTTAATCCCAAATGCTAGCTCTGATCAATTAGAGGTAGAAACTCAGTATTGTTTAGTTTGGGCTTAGAGGAACGATCCTATAATGCATTGTCGATGTCGACTGTAAGTGTAGCTGAGCCAAGAGAAACAGGATTTCCCTAGTCCCATCATCCCTCAGCTCTAATCCTAGATTCTTCAGAAGTCTCTTAAATAAAGTTTTGTCCTTCATCTAACACATCTTCCTCCAAGCCTTCATGATATACCTGTGGTCTAGAAATAGTAAAAATGTATCTACATCAGAGCCTTTGCACAAGTGTTAACATGTCTCCTAAGTATAATTTTTCTCAGGAAGAACACTAATGGAGATACTGGATTCAACCGCACT
The DNA here is from genome assembly GCF_031878675.1 of Megascapheus bottae. Lineage (NCBI taxonomy): Eukaryota > Metazoa > Chordata > Mammalia > Rodentia > Geomyidae > Megascapheus > Megascapheus bottae. Next base: position 26,020,036 of record NC_143527.1, read on the forward strand.
TTAAAATACAGCTCAGATATGATGTGTAACTGCTATGAATTCAGCAGGAGAAGTGGGAGTCTTCCAGCCTTCTCAAGTGATTCCTAGAAATAGGGAGTAACTCACTTAACCTGAATGAAACAGCAGGTGTAGTTTTCCGAGGTCACCTTTGTCTTTGCCTGTCACTTTCCTCCTACTCTCTACCTTCCAGGAGATGAGCTAAACAAACTATTCCTGCAGCATTTCCTCCTCCTCCCAAGCTGGGTATTGGCATCATTATCTGAATATCAGCAATAACAGATAGGAGCAGTAGATACCAATGTTTCATTACCTTTGGCGCCTCTGGGGATTGCTGCCCGGATATTTGGATTCACGTGGATTTCATTCTCTGAGACTGACTTTGAGGGGGAAAAAAAAGAATTTGCCTTAATAGGTTCACCACTGCAGGCCTGGGAAACAGAGCCCCCTCTTGTCCTTTGCATTTCTCTGAATTACTGGCCACCTAATGTTGTTCACAGCAATGCCAGTCTCCTAGTCCCAGAGTCCTTCCATTGTCTATACCACTAAGAAAACATTTACCATCCTTCCATGTAAAGACTTCCATGCTCTGTACCTGTCTTTACAAATTAGCACACCTTCTTGTCATTCACATTTTGATTCCAGAAAACCAGGCTATATACTATTCCTTACCTCCTTATCTGCACACAGTTCCCCAGGCCAGGCTTTCTGCCATCAGTGAAATGTTCAAACCCTCACCTGTTAAGTGCCATATAATATATACATATAAGATATACATGTATGGATATATATTTATATATAAAGAAAGCATGCATTTACAGATACCATATATAGGTATACTATTATATATATTAGCTATCATATTATAGTGTGTGCTATCATGTTATATATTATATAGCACATATGTGTACTATTACATATATATATAATACATGATATGCATGGGGTCTGCACATGAGCTCTATACTGCTTAAGTTTATATCCACCATCTCAGTTAATTCTCACAATAGCCCTATGACTAGGCCCCACTACTGATCCAAGACAGAGAAGCCAAAGAATATGCCCATTGGAAGACAAACAGTAAGCACAGGAACTGTGATTTAAGCCCTGTTTACTGTCTCTAGGGCCTGTGCCAAGAAGGTGCAAACCCCAGGGTAGATTGGGCCCACATCGGAACTCCTAAAGAACCTCTTCTGGTGACAAAATTTATACACTGCTGTTGTGAGATCTTGCTGTGATCTTGCCTCGTATAAATTCTTGGTTAATCAGAAAGAGGGCACATCTTCCTCATTTTTGTGACCCCACACAGAGAAAGTGCTGAGTAACTCTATGGATTTAATTAACCACCTCTGATTCCACTTTATTTCTATGCTCTACATCCTCAGCCTACCTTTTCACAGCCTAAGCTATTTAAATGTTTCCCCCAGTCAGTTCTCCCACAGCCTCTTCCCAACCCTATGTGCTTTCTCTACATCTTCTTCATTTGAAATCTCTACTCTTGATCTCCACTTTGCCTTTCTACATCTTGTTCAAACTTCACAGCTTCTCTGAGGGTTCACATTTGGAGGTCCCGTCTTAACTATTCAAATCCACCTTGTCCTTTCTTTCCCAGAAGTAGAAATACACACAATAAATGCTAATTAATAATGTCTAGTATTTGCTTGGTTCCATAAGAGCAATATAGGGATTTAAAGAAGTATAGCCCAAACACAGTCCCTCCTTCCCATGGTCTATCACTGCCTAGGTAGAAAGCTAACAAAATTGTCCAGTTATTTGTGTCTGATGGCCAGTCTATGCAGATAAGCTTAAGGAATTCAGAGGAAGATGGGAACACTATGTAGGTTATCTACATAGCGGTGTAGCTTAGGCTACCTGAAGGAAACAGAGCTTAGAAGATGCGTCCAATCAGGGCAAGTAAAAAGGGATGGAAAGTATTCCAGGAATGACAATAATGGAATGATTTTGTGAGAATACAAAGCAAGAATGACTTGTGACAGAGATGCTAAAGGGGCAAGGAAGACAAAGGGGAAAGTGACAGGAAAAGCAAAAGTATTAAATGCACTCTTGAAAGCCTACTTTCCATGTGAAATGTCCCTCAGACTCTCATATAAGGGAGAGGTTATGGAAGTCAGAGATGCTGATGTGGCCCAATGCTGATGAAGCTACGGCTGTGACCACAGGACTTGAAGTCAAGTAGTCCCTGAGGACAGTCTCACAACAGCCTTGGTGAGGTCACTTACACTTCTAGATGCCTGAATGTCTTTATCTCCCGAGGGTGGAGGATTCACAAAGCTTCAGATTATAGGCAAATCCCAGGATCATGGTAGAACTTAATGAGATGCTGCAATTCTAGTGCTTAGCACAGTGCCTAGCACACAGGAAATTCTCAATGTAAATTACCTTTTTATATGAAACGTGGGGGTAATAATACTTCTCCCCAAGTGATATGTAGTCTATGCAATTAAATAACAAAGAACCCAAACCAGGATTTCCTGGGAGCTGGAATTTATTCCCACATACATCTACAGTTCAGACACAGTGCCTGCCTGCCAGCCACAAATGTGTAACTCCTGCACTCTCTAGCCCAGGGCACCATCCATCGTAGATATTTAATAAAGGTTTCTGAGCTGAATGGATTTAAATTGGATCAAATTTAATTGGATCCTTTGTTTAAAATTTAAAAGTCTGCCACTGAGAAGAGACTGAATGGAATATTTCTTGAGTATGGGGATTGTTAATTCCAGTGATCAGACTTGACCTGTCATTCATCTATATTGGTAATTCCCAGCAGAAGGCCCTTGCTGGGTTTTCCCTCCTTGACTGCCAGGAGAGTTGATTGAACATAAAAATCACAGTTGGAGTTGGGGTTTTCTGGGAATCACCATCTACGATTACCTTCCCTGGACAGCAGACCAGCCAGTCCTCTGAGCAGAGAAGATAATTCCCCTTAGGGTTTCAGGAGAAAGCCCATTTCCCACCCACATTAAATCTTCAATTTCTCCTTCAATTGGAAATCAAAACATCTTTTCCCCAGATAACACAGAAACCCACACCCTCGTCCCATCATGTATTTTATCCTCACCCATAGACACATTTGCATATTGGTATACATTCCTTTCCACATATTGAAATGCATAAGCAGGATTGCTTAATTAGATATTCAAGCACACACACACACACAAACACACACACACACACACACAGAGTCAATATTTTAAAGAATAATCCAAAACTCTTTGACTTTCTATTATTAGAGAAAGTTAGATGTATAAAATATGTACCCCAAATTCCTCTTCATTTCATCATGAGGCTGAGAATTAAGAATCCTGAAAAGTCATTAAGCAATTTCTCTTCATTTTAAGATAAAGGGATAAACCCTAGAAAAGTGAAATACCTGCCTGACTTTGCCCAACAAGCCAGTTAGACATAGAATATAGCCTTAATCTCTGGGTCCCTAGTTACTGTTCAGGATAGGCCACCACACAACTTGCAGGGATATTCCTGGGAGGCTTGCTTTTTTCCAGACAACTTTGAATTCTTTAGACCACTCATTATATGTAATATAATATACTGTAATAGAAATGATGAGCTGATACTCAGACTCATTTCCACCCGGCTTTGCTTTCCTCTCCATCTCAGGGGCTTCAGCTTATCATCTGGAATTCTTGACCAGCTGCTCTTTAGAGCTGTTGTAGCCGAATGTAGAAAGTAGAAAGAAGTCTGATTCAACTTAAAGTTGAAAAGTTCTGGCAATAAGTTTCACCATCAGTGTAGAAGCTTAAAGGTTATATTTGGCTGCTATGGAGCTCCAGCCCTGGTGGAATATAAAAAAAAAGGAAAACCACACTGCCATTTTTCTCCTTCAGCTACTCCAACATATATATGATCAAGTGCCAGCATTAAATGCTCATTTAGTTGAAGTATCTGGAGCCTTCTGTACTTTTACCATGGCATAAGACTCATAGTGTAGAAAAGTTTTCTTAATTAGTGCATTACAAATTGCAGAAATAAATTTTCACTGAATATTTTTTGCAACATTGGAAATTGAACTCAGTCACATGGGTGCAGATCATGAGTTAGAAAAAGAGGAGACAAGGAAAGTTCTAAAACATGCTCTGTCATCGCTCATAGGGTCAGCCTCAGAAATTTATCTTAGCATTAGCAGGCCTCCAACGTAAAGCAGAGCCACAAGGAGAAAGGACTATGTTCCACAGCCAAAGCTAATGAAAAAGCCTATGATGGGGAGGGGGCAAATTATTGCTAAAGCAAGATTTATGCAATGCTTGTAAAGAGCATCTCTTGCTTAAATAAAATGGTTTTCTTAAATAAGATAGCCAGAGCTTCTACCTCCTTAGCAAAACAGAACCTCAGTATGCACTGGAGGTGATTCTAAGGTAAAACTGCAGATCTTATCAAGATTACAGCTTTGAAATGATGTGTGCCTTAAAGTTATTGCTTTTTGCTCTGTTTTGTGTTGAGAAGGAAAAAACTAACAACAACATATCTAAACCTTTAAGAAATCTAATTACATGTTTGAGTTATAGACTGGTTTTTAACAACAACAACAAAAAAAATTAACAAAAAGGGGACTCATTAAGAGTCTTTTGTCTCCAAAACAAGTGTGTTTTCGTAAGCCATAGAGCAAGCAAATTCTAATTGCTGGCTTCATTATACAGAAAAGTCTAAGTGTAACAATCAGAAGCCTTATTACACATACATAATTGAGTTTCATTGCAACTTATGAAAACATAAACTCTCTTAAACACACTTGCAGAAAATGTCGCATCATCAAATCAACACTTTTATTATACAAAAGTAATTGTGTTTAAAGACACCAAACATATGTTACTTATACAAAAAACAAAGATGAGTTGTACTATGATTCAGAAGTCTAAATCTTGAATCTGAGAGTAATGTTTTGTTTGCAAATGCAGGGTAAAAAAAGGCCAATTACAAAGTTTACTAATGAGATGTAAAGGAACTTGCCCTATAAATACTTGGTTTTCAAAATTAAAAAGTTTTAAGTTCCTTTTTCTGATCCACTCTTCTACAAACCTACTTTCTTTTGTGCTTTCTGAACCTATTTCTCATTCTGAATCTTTACATTTTTCTTTCTGGTTTGAATTATTTTTCTGTCCAATCTAGTCTCTAAATATTACATTGGTGTTTGGCCAATTCTAGTCATGTTTTTGAACCTCAAAATACCTTGTTCCATTCACCCCTCCCTAAACTCCAATGTCTGCTTTCTGTACTATCAACTCTGGCCTGAGTTCCTTCTGGAAGATTTCTCTCCTGATTTACTCACAGGACCCTCTCAGCTCAAATGTAGAAAAAACATCTCTGTAGTAGAAAGATGTCCCTTAAAATGGCACACGATGCAGGTTGTTTTGGCCCATACTTGGAACAACCGTGTTCTTCTGGAAGCTTAAGCTCACCAGTGAATAAAACAGCAAAGATCTCATCATACCTCAGTTTATACTCTAGTGTAAGAAGAAAGGTAAACAACAAATGAAAACCTAGAATAAACTATTCGACATACAATCCGATGATTAAAACATATCAGAGGAAAGCATGGTAAGGGAGATTCATGACTGATTTCATGGCCTAGAATTAAATAATATTCTTGTGTGAGTCTTATTCAGAAGGAAAGAGCTGAACAGAGCAAAATGGCTATGAAGGAACTGAAGGAGGGAGCTGTATGACTATCTGAAGAGAGTTTTCTGGATAAAGGGAGCAGATGCTACAGAAAGTCCTAACATGGGAGTGGAAGCCCAGTTTTGCTGAAGTCACCAAGACTCAGCCAATGGGAAGAGTAGTAGCAAAGAGCAGTGTAAGGATAAGGGCTCCGGCTCATGTAAAACCTGGAGATGTTAGGATTTCAGATTTACTATGAGTGAAATGGGAGCTCTTTTAAGGAGTGATTTAATTTAACTTTAAATTAGATATAGTGTATTAGTTAGCTAGGTCTATATTTTGTCAGTACTATGTTAAGTAAGAACTCTATGATTAGAACTGTGTCTCCAGCCCTTTTGTGTTTTAGTTTTTTGTTTTTTGTTTTTTTTTTCAAATACAGTCTCACTTTTGCAAAGATTCTGCCACCGGCTACAATTCTCCTACCTCTGCTTCTTGCTTACTAGTGTTTCTAGTGTGTGCCCAAATGCCTGATCTCTGTAACTTACATTTTAAAAGAACCACTTGGACCACCACAATAAAATAGGCTACATGCAGGTACAGACAGGAGCAGGGACCCAGAAAACTGAATTAAAGAAAAAGATTTCAGTAGCAGAGTTGATTAGAAGGAATCCAAATATCCACCCACACTAAGTCCAGTCCTCTGAATTATTCTTCTCCCCTTCCAACCAGGTGGCAGATTCACCTGACCTTCAAAAATATCCTTCTGGAAGTCTTTTCAAACCTGTTATCATTGGCTAAATTTTCTTGGTTCTGAGTTTCCACAGTACCAAAGCCATTTCACTTTCAGAGCATTTATCTGTCTTTGTCAAAATCACTGATGTTTGTGTCTGTCACTCTACCAGAATGTTGCTACCTTAAGGCCAAGCTGCCCTATACTTCTTTGTATGTTCAGAAAGCAGTGTTCATAAGTGTTCAATAAAAGCCTCATGATTGAAGGACACAGATGTTCAGAGTATGTTACCCTATCTGTCCCCATATATATATGTCAAATTCCAATATCAGGAAATTCAGAAAATGGTCAGTTCCCAGAAAAAAAGTTCAGCAGCAATCATCTACATGAGACCCATGCCAGCTTTGAAGAGCTAATGAGAAAAAAGAGGAACCCTATCACCCTTTCCTAGGTCGAATAGTTAACAGAAATTATCATGATCAGCATTTGATGCATAGACTAACTAGGAAAAAAGGAAGCTTAAGTACTGATAATTTTCTACTCACCCTATTAGCCAGAGAATGGTATCTTATACTCAGTATTAAAAGATGATTTAAAATATGATACCTACATTAGACAATGAGACTGACAGCAATTAAGGAAGTTACATTCTGAGTAGGAGGACATGATGTGCTATGCAGGGCCACACGGAAATTGCCATCAGGAATACACTGAACAGGCTAGGATTGTAGGAAGTGAGTTTTGTAGTAACAAAGGGGTGAAGATAGCCTCAAATTTCTATTGGTGGCTGTAATTGGCTAGTTTAAAGAATTTCACAAGACTCTTGGCACCTTGTAGAGGAAGGACTTGGTGCAGAACAGCTGGTCTTACTGATAAAGGAAGGAGTTATACTAGAATGCTTTCCACTTTTCAGTGAGAGTAGGAGAACTTACAGTCAGGCTTTTAGAGGGTCTATAATGCTCAGAGATATAAAAGTGGCATTTAATACTACACGTTGATTTCATACTTAAATTTCCAAAATTGGAATGAAGGAAATGTGCAAATATAAGACTAGAGGAGGAAGAGGAGGGAAAACAAAATTTGGAATGGTTTGCTTCTTCTTGCAGTCAGCATGAAAATAAGGAGTTATCACTAATGCAGGATCCAGAATATGATTAATAACAGAAGATAGTTTAATAACAAATATGGATGGTGATTTGGAGCACAATTCCATAGCTAGACCAATGAGCTAATTCTACAACACCCTGGGTAGATACATCAGGGAGTCTACAATATATGTCTTGTGAAACTTCCTGGAAAACTGAGCAAAGTTGAGCTGGCAGGAGGGTAAATGAGTGGGTTCAAGTGGGTGGCTGACACCAGGCTGCCTGGAAAATTCCTGTTATGTACTTTAATAATATGTTCAAAGCAATATTCTAGAACTCCCACCATCAATGTCCTCACATCACCAATGGGTTCCCACTTCCTCAAGAACAAATTCTCTGATCTGTTGGTGAATACCTCCTTACTATGTTCTTCTTATGTTCCCTTGGCTTTTATATCTCTCTTACAAGAACCATCCACTGTGAAATTCTACCTTTTGGGGAAACAACCTTTCAAAGTAACAGAGCTTCCAGTGCTGATGCTAGGCAATTAACATCCAGCTGTAAGAGATTGTTACTGGATATCAACACACTGCCAATACTATACTGGGAGTTCAGAGATGCAAGATAAACTCTTTTATGAAGGCCTACAAATCTTACTGAGGAACACAGAGTGTTCTTACATAAATTAGAACACTGAGAGTTTAAAATTAACACAGGCTGAAGGGTAAAAAGACATCATTACATAGATGCTTTTGTAGTATAATTCAGGGGGGATACAAAGGGAACATTGTTTTGCCTATTCTTCTTCCTTATATATAGTGAAGAGAAAACAGAGATACTACTTTCTACTTTTCTACAACCATGACCTGACACTATTTCTTATATTTCTGGCTGATTGACTACACAATTAACTGATACATTAATGTTTGCCTGCCCCTTTGGAATCATTCAAATATGCCTCTTTCTGTTCCCTCATATCAGTAAATTTCAAATTAACTCATCTTAAAGGGTCTTATCACTCTTGGGAAATTTATTATTACTAACTTAATATTCTACCTTCTCATGCTGGGAGGTAGATATTATTACTATAATAATTAAGACCATATTAATTAGATTTTTTCAATCACCTGGATTTCAGAAGACTCCACACTAAGGACTTGGGTAGCTATGCTCATTGTAGGATATAAAAGGCATGGGAAAAGCCTCTCTGACCCCAAAATATTGCACACAGCTGGACTCTTATAGTGGCTAACACTGGAAATAAGTCTAGCCAGATAATACAACTCTTACCTATGCAGGAACTGCTTTTGGAATATGAATCCCTGTGGTACCATGAAAGCTAAGCCAGTGTGTGTGAACTTGAGATCTGTCCTAACTTTCCAAAGAACTTCTCCTGTGCACCAGATATTCTGCTGGATGTCATGGGGGATATAACATTGGCCAAACTCAGGCTCCACCAACAAGCCCATCACTATGCTAGTTAGTAGAAGAAGGTCTTCAGTTTCCTGCTTTGCATATTTACAGAGAAATGGCTCATAATGAAATTATAACCATAAGCTTAATTGTGGAAAGATGGTTTAGTTCATAGGAGCTACAATTCAGGCTAGATCTTCTCACTAAGGGATATGTGGCCTTGAGCACTGCTCTGATCTTTGATGCTCTATGATGATTTCCAGCTGCAGGAGTCATTTGCTACACTCTTAATAACATCAGAGAAAACAGAGCAGAGCTAACGTAATACCTGACACACAGCCAGTGTGTATCAGACTCCAACTAATTCATTCCTAACCCCCAGCTCTAAAGCAGTTGAGATGGTCATCTTTAAGAGATAGTGAAAAATAAAGAGGAATCAATATGATTAGATCATCTGAGCGAAGAATAAACAGGAGATGTTGAATATCCCATAGGATCTTGATCCCTTATGGGTTATTAGATTTCAATATGTGTGACACACTGCTTAATTTGGGGGTTTCTCTTGGGATGTACATCATAAGCAATCCTCTAGAGAAAATTAACTATAGTCATTGCCCACTGCACCAAGTGTTTTTGCTATACATTTACTGTTCATTGTTTCCTTGTTTATTTTTCAGGAAAGAATGACACCAAAGCATAGAAAGAGATTATCTTGTAAGCATCTTCCTTGTTTGGTGTACTTCTTGTGATACCTCTTTTAATGCTCATTAGGGCTCTGAGAAGAGAGTCTTCAGGTGCCTATTTTACAGGTTAGGAAAATGAGAACCTTCGAGGTTAAGTAATTCATTGAAGGCTCTTACTAGGATGTTTATGAATACAGATTTGAACCCTGAAAACAGAACAAACAATCATGGTGGGAAGTGGGAAGAGGTCCTGACTCCCAGGTGTTAAATCCACACACTAATAAATCAGCTTTATGTCACCATCACTGTAGTCCTTCTTGCCTTTGCTCACAAAGCTGTCTGCTCACAACATCCAACATCTTTATCCTTTCTCTCTCTCTCTCTCTCTCTCTCTCTCTCACACACACACACACACACACACACACACACACACACACACACACGCATATTCTCTATATCCCACTTGTCAGCAGTAATGCCATTTCCTTGGAAGCCCATGGGATGGCAAACCCAGAAATACTGGCACCTGTATAACTGCTAACTACATTCTCAGAGGATTTTCAGACAAGGAAGAGAAGGAAAATAAAGATAGATAAATCATTGTCAGCCAGAACTGCCCCTAGAGGTACATTTGACATTCACATGTGAAGAGACTCTTGAGTGTGCCGTAACCCCTGCTGGAGCTAGAGAGGAGTTCTGGAGAAATAGCTCTGAATACATAAATTTTAGAGCAACAGAATGTTGGCGAGAGGAGTTGGATTTGCCAGTGACCCAGAGACATCCCAGTTCCTTTTTAGCTTGTGTAGACACTATAATAACTTTCCTTGGGGGGAACAATGCTATCTCTTAGACCAGAATGTTGTTGAAAGTCTCAAAGCAGAATGGTCACTGAACACTAGGCCAGATCCATCACATAGCTCTTCTATTCTTCCAAGTGTGGAAACAGAGATTCACCTGGCAAGCAGCGCACTGGTGGTTATGAGACCCAACAGAGGGACCATAAAAGCAGAACAGAAGGACTACGTTAAAGAGACAGCATAAATCTCTCAGAACAGCAGTAAGTCTCTGTAGACAATAATATCAGGTTGCTGAATGCCTCTTTTCTGGTATGAACTAAGACTGGAGCTGCACTTGCTATGTTATCTTACTGTCACTACCACCATAGAAAGTATTATTTTTTGTCCCTATCTTACAGGTAACTGAGTCTGAAAGTCAGGAAACAATGGCCAAGTTGCCTAGCTAAGAAATGCTTTTAGAACCAATCAAACAGGTCACATGAAACCTATGATCTTTTCAGACTCTTCTGTCTTGCAGACTCCTGTTTTCAGTAGGTGATGCCGGTGGTAGCAGCAGGAGCGGTAATGTCAGCATTCCTCAGTATTGCAGTCATCACCACCTAAAATGCTTCCCTTGGGATTGTGGATGACAGAAAGCACAGAGCAAATATGTTGGCTGAGGGACTCTGTATAGGAAATAGCAACGGGCATTATATGTAAAAGCTATTTTGTTCAACTCCGCCTTTCACCTGACTGTTGTATTTAATCCATGCATTACTTATGTGTCAATTATCTCTCTCCTCTAGTTTACATGTAGGTTTCAAAGTGGAAAGAACATTCTTTTTTCACTTCAATATACCCAATCTTTTAAAAGAGTGCCTAAATCTGGCTCAAATGTTATCATGCATGCATGCATGCATGAATGAATGAATGAATGAATGAATGAATGGTAGTGGCATAATTAAATTCTAGAAGAAGGTGGTGGTACTTGGACACTAAGAAAAAGTTCCCAGTAGATAATTTCTACACATTTATAAGATTTTACACAAATATAAACTGCTAGAGCATGGGTATGCTTAGCAAGAATAGATAGGACCTCCTCAAAACTGCTAGTATAAGCATTCAAAGGCACAGGAAAGGCTCAATGGTATTCAAAAAGGGAGCTCCAGGTACTGAGAGGAAAAAAGACAATTTCCTGATGGTATGAGTATTTGTCATATGAGATGTAGGCTTATCAATTGCAAAATGAGAGCAATGTTTGGGCTGGATGTGATATGGACTTACATTATGATTAAATAAAAGGGATTCAGAATGGTCAGTAGGCATTAGCTATCTTGACTACAGTTCAAACACTAAATGGAGATTAGACTAAATGAGCTCTAAGACGCGAGACAACTCTGAAGCATGACATTTCTATGTTTCTCCATATTGCACGTACTTGAGAATCCTCAGGACCACCCCCAGTGAGGCCTTCATCCATCATAAAAATCCACCAGTTTGAGCTATCTTCTCAAAACATCATGATTTCAATCCATCTATAGCCACTCTATGTCCCCTGCTAAACTTTCTTTCATCTTCCTGAAGACCTCATCAGAGATAGCCTTCTCCTAAATTACCTTTGTACTCCCTCCCCTATTGTTATTTTATCATTATGCATGTCCTGAGTTGGGGGACCTCAGAGTCTGCTCTTTGCTGCATGTTCACTAATTATCTACAAAGAAAATCAATTCTAATTCATGTGTCAGTGGACACAGACAGAATGCCTCACTACAGTGAAAATGCACATGCTCTCTTGAAGAACATTCATTTCAAAGTAAATCCCACAGAATCTCAAGTATCATAAAAACTGAGAAGGTAATATAGCAAAATGTAATAGAAGCCACAGTTAACATTGGTTGTTGCAAACCAGTTAGAAGGGAATACTAGGTTATAATTGCCGAGCAAGACATGCATGTGGTAGGTGTACTCATATTGTCTATGCATAATTTATGTATAGTTTATGGAGATACTGGGAATTCTGAAGTCTCCATGCACAATCTTGGTGTTGTCACTGATTGGGGTATGAGGATGGCAGATATCCTTCAATTATTACAATGTCAAGAAAATGACTATTGAGGTTTCTGACAGAAAAAAAATCAGAAAAAAAAGTCTCATCATGATCAGAAGAAGATGTAAGCAATGTCTTTGATAAATTATACAAAGGGAAGAACAATCTAAATGCCTGTTCTCCCTTAATAAATGCGTCTTTCAAAATCATGGTGTGTCAGACTTTTCTTCACTGTAATGGAACACGTAACAAAAGAACTTCTAGAAGCAGAAAATAAGCAACTGACCAAGAATGAGGCGTAATACTGTCAAACGTTTGCCCCTTAGTGACTTGCCTTCTCCAGCTAGGCCTCATCTATTAAAGTTTATACAACTTCCCAAAAGAGCACCACCAACTGAGTACCAACCATTTAGCCATGGCCTCTAGAGAACATTTTATATTCAAATCCTAGTACTTAAATAGCAGGAAAATCTTAAGAATAATGGGAGGAGGTATGTTTAAAGAAGTGGGTATTGATGAGAGGTCTCAGAAAGCAAGATTGTCTCTGCGATGAAATAATAATTATCTATTAATGGTAAAGCTATATGAATTATTTTATAACATTATAGCTAACTCGAATTTTTGTAAATTAGGGCTATAGCTGGACCATTTTCTCTGAATATAGTGAAGAATTGCATTGCTCATCCACATTATGCTTGAATGGAGGAAACCAAAGAAGACGCTCCAATTCCTTATCTACTGACACAGCACTAGTCATGGCATGGCTCAGAAAGTTCCATGAACCCCTAAACAGACAGGTAAACTCCTTACTGCTATATTTTCTGCCAAATACAGATGTTACTGCCAGCAGAGACTGTCTGTCTTCTATCCTTGAATTTAAGGCTACATAATAGGTTATGACAGGAACTGAGTGGAGAGACTGATGGTAAGCTCATGCCTAATTCTCTGAGACCACAACTTCCTCCTCGACCTTAGACACCTTACCTGAACTGCTTTAATAAGTGGCTCAGGATTCCTCTGTCCTCGTGTTCTTTGTCAAAACACTCTCCCTGATTCCAAAATCACAAAGTTGTGGTCATTGGCAACAAGTTATTGATTTAAAAAAACAGTCTATGATGATATGAAGAATCCAATGAGGCAGACCCCTTATTTGGAGGCTATTTGTTGAGATTCTCCTATGGACTTAATACGGTTTCTTTTTTCACTGAGTAGGCATATTATTATGATGGTAGATTGTTCTCAAAATATACTTCTAGCAAAACAAGGTCTCTTGAATGGGTACCTGCAGTGTTTAGGGGCCACTGTTTTGACACCACACCAACTGGCTGTTACCCTCAACACTGCTTCAATTAAAGTATGTCTTTAGTATATAAAAAATATTGCCCAGTTTCTGTGCTGTGCCAGACAGTGGTAAGTGCTGGAGAGTTGAAATAAGTATATCAGTGAGGCTCTCATTCATAGGCTCTCATTAACCATCCTTTAGCTTCATGGGTTTTTTCTTTTACATTAAGCTTAATGAACCAGTTTTTAAATTTTGCTAGCTAGACTAGTCTAGTCTTAAAACTGGGTAACCCTTCCCCCCAGCTCAGGGGCTTTTAGCTCTACTGATTGAGTTGCATAATTTGATTTAATAAATCAGTAGAATTTGCAATGGATTTGGATACTTTCATTAGGGAAGATGTATGTGGTATGGCTGCTGTTTGGTCGTGTGTTTAATTAAATTAATGAATTAGTGTCTTCAGTAGTAAGAATTCTAGGCGTATAGACCCCCCCTCTTCTTCTTTAGCCCCCAGGCTTTACTCTGCAGGATTCCTATGTTTAACACAAATAGATTTTGAGAGAAAAATGCTGGAACTTACTTGTTATTTTCCTAACAAAAGTACAAGGCATAGTAATCCTAAAGTTAAGAGATTTCACCAGTTCCTACTTTTGAAGTTAGCCTTATAGAACCCACCTATTCCCTAAATCCATCTGTATCTAGAAGTCTGATTCTGAGTGCGTCGTCACTTACCCTCTCCTTCACATCAGTACGCTGCTCCCACATCCTCATTATCACTGAGATCACCAAGGTGTGGTGGCAGCCAACCTGCTGTGAGTGAGGCCCTTCAAGAGTATCTGAATCTCAAGTCCCTGGCATAAAATAGCAAAGTATTTTCCAAGCTATGTACATAAATTATCTCCCGATACTTTATAATACTAGTAGATAAAAATTGTTGTTTTACTCTATGGTTTTAGAAATGATGACCAGAAAACAGTATAGTGTGTGCACATATGTTTATTACAATGCACATTTGGTTTGAATATTTTCTATCAATGGTTGATTGATAGATGTGGAGTTCATGGATACAGAGCAGTGCTTATTCTTCAGAACATCATGTTGGTGTGGTCTGCCGATAAGTACCTGTAATCTCAGCACACCTGGGGATGGAGCCAGGAAAATGGAGAATAGCCTGGGCTACTCTAACTTACAAAGGCTAAAATGTCATCCTGTGAACCACATATACGTCCCATGTGATCTGTCATGTAAAAGGAGTGCTTTAGAAAAGCTAAAGGAGGAAACGTTGTACTTCAGAAACACACAGCAGAAAGAAATGTTTGGGGCGAGGTTAGTATCCTTGGACCCTCCCCTTACCAAGGAGGATGCCCTTCTCCAGCCTCACAGCAGTGCTGCCAGTGAAAGAAGCTGTGTGACTAGGCACCAGGCCGGCCAAATCCCTACTTGTCGGACTCCTCCCATTACGCGTGTTTTCTCTCACTCTAATGAGCTTCTGGAGTTCTGCATAAAGCAAATGAAGCTGTAATCAAGGTCTTTGTCACTTTTCCACATTTGCATGGAGTAAATGCTGTAGTTTGGGGACAGCTCATCAGTCCTCAGATTGCTCAGAAACTGGTTTTATTATTTTTTTAAGAACAAAAGGAAAATAAAAAAGGACCTTGAATATTTTGAGACTAATTCTGGAGATACCGCAGACAAAAATATTCTAATTACTCCTTAGTTTATTTTGTAAAACATATGGGTCCAAAAACGTCAAGGACTGGACTTACAAACACAGAGAGAGGGCAGCTCTCTTTGCAATTCTACTGGGTTGCTTCCCATCTGATCGGGAATTAGAATGCCATGAATGTTGCAGCCAGTTTTATAGGCAAGAAGACCCCAAAATCCAACTACAACAGCATAGCTAAAGGAAGAGCCTTCATTGGGAAGGAGAGATGACAAGCCACCAACACATACCAGAAATCTATTGAATTTATAAATAATAGCTTCAGTGTTCAAAAAGTGTTACAGAATCATCTATGCCTTGTCTGTGTGATATTAAGACATTCATGACTTTCAAATCATTTCATGGCACCACTTAAGTTTTCTAAATAAAATATAAAGAAGACTTATGTACAAGTCAGATTTAAAGGAAGCTCATAGAAGTTCCAGGGTTGCAAAATCTTTCCTACAGTCATTGTTGCAGATAGCCCCAAGGAACCATTATTAATCAACTCTGCATTGTTACAACGAAAGTAAATCTGAGGCAGATAACTATCAGTAAAGGAAAGGTAGAAAAAATTATTGCTGTCATAATTTTGGTGTTTTCATGCTGTCTGAATCAGCAAGAGTTTGTATTGCCAAACAGCAAGTCAAGAAACTCTCCAAATATTTTGGAAGGTCTGCTCCAATGGCCTAAAACCTTTCCTCTATGTCCTACCTCTCAAAGATTATACTACCTCCCAATAGCATCACACTGGGTAATATATCTTTAATCACAATGCATATCTGAGGTACAGAATTAAACTAACTAAATCCAATCCATAGTAGGATATTTTCTAGGATACTTGTAAAATCATTGTTCCAGTTCCTGTCAGAAAGTAATGTTTTCTCTGACTACAGCAAATTCTTAATTATGAGTTACTAGCTTAGGCTTCAAACAAGGTAGGAAAATTTTTGGATCATTCTAAGTGAAAAAAAGGGGGGACTGGAAATACAAAAGCCTGTCTCTTGGTAGTAGGAAAGATAAACATTACAAAATAGTCATATTTTCTGCTTCCTAGAAAACAAATTCTATTTTCTATGGTAGTGGGTACTTGTAATATTAGTTAAATGTCTGTACCTCTCTATATTCTGGATTCATGTCACAATTCCCTTTCTGTCCCTCCTTTATAATCAACTGCAGCTCTGACTATTTCTGGAGAAAGATCTGTTCTGACTGCTCATTTGATCATTGATGCCAGCCTTTATTTCTGTATTTGAGAAAACATCTTCCTGAATTCTGGATGGATCCCTTTTCCATGACCTGTGATAAAGCAAGGGAATCCTTTGTTGCTTTAGATCACTGAGATCTGGAGGTTATTTATTACTGACTCATAACTTAGCCAATCAGAAATAACATGTTCCTTTGCGACAATCCCACAATTTCATATGACAAAGGTCAAATTGATTGGATGCATATATATATATATAAAGTAATGATTCAGTTTACTGTTTATGACAAAAGCATGTTCTCTATGACTTATAGTAAGAGATACATGTCTGTCTTCTCAGAGGTTTATTGTCTTGGCTAGAAATGCACATTTCATTATAGAGAGGCATTCAGGAATACTTTGATATTAGAACATAAAGTTATTTGCTTTAAGTGTTGAGGATGCTGTACACTGGAGTTTGTTATAGACTGAATGTGCTCCTTTTCCTCCAAATGTATATGTTGATGCCCTAACCACACATAATTGTATTTAGAATAGGAAAATAATTGAGGTGAAATGAAGTCATAAGCTTGGAATTTTACTGAGATAAAATTAATATCTTTAAAAAAAGACAGAAGAAAGCTTTTGTTTGTTCTAAATATTAGGGGAAAATACATGAAGATCCAGTGAAAAGATGACTGTCTGCAAACTGGGAAGAGATCTGACCAGACCTTGATCTAGAACTTTCAACTCCCAGATTTTTGAGAAAAGAAGTTTCTGTAATTTCAACCACCTAGCACATGGTATCTTTAGGGTAGTTCAGACAGATAGAACAAAGAGTAAAAAAGACTCTAGGACTCTACACTCTAGTGTAGCCTAGTAGTAGAATGCTTACCTGGCATGCCTGAAGCCCTGGGTTCAATTCCTCAGTATCACATACATAGAAAAGGCAGGAAGTGGCACTGCGGCTCAAGTGGTAGAGTGCTAGCCTTGACACTGTCCAAGGATAGTGCCCCAGTACTGGGAAATAAAGAAAGAGGGAGGAAGAGACTCTAGCCTAATCTTCCAGAAGATTTGGAATTACTTTGTCATTAAAAGACAATGCTGAAAATAAACATTAATGCCAATAATTTTTGATATATTATCTTTTTCAATTTTAATTTGCATTTTACTTTTTTGATTGACACAAATGATTGTTACTGATGCCTATGAGATAGAATGATACAGTAAAATAAGAGGAATGAATTCCTATGACTTGTGGAGCAATGATACCTGTAACAACAATGCAATCTAAATCTCAACATAATTGGAAGAGAAGGTTTTGATTGTACTCACCAGGAAGAAACTATGTCTAAATGATGGATATGCTAATTGCACTGATTTGATCATTACCCAGTGTGGACATAAACCCAAACATTCCATTAGTTTTCATTTTAAACCACTATTCAGAGTTAGAATTATCATGCCTTACGGTAATGAGGCTTGAGAGGTGGAGGGTAGAAAACACTCAAGATCTACACATTATTCTTTCTGTTTTCCACCTCATAGTGATGTAGGAAAGAGATTTCAGAGGCAAAAAGAGATGAGCCTGGCTCCTTGAGGTTTGTCATTTTTAGGGTCAGAATAAGAAATGAACGAGAATATGTGCCAAGAAGCAGCAGGATATATAGTAATATATAAAGAATTGGATAATATCAGGTTCTGCTAATCTACTAGATTCCTTATTTCATTTGTTTGTGATTTTTATTTATTTATTTTATTTTTTGTGGGTCATGGGGCTTGAACGTGGCAAGGGTGCTGTCTCTGAGCTCTTCAGCTAAAGGTTACCGCCCAACCCTTGAGCCAAGTCCCACTTCCCGTTTTCTAGAGGTTAATTGGAGATAAAGAATATCAGGTCCTTTTGTGCTGGGGCTGGCTTTAAACCTTGATCCTCAGATCTCAGCCTCCTGAGTAGCTAGGATTATAGTTATGAGCTACTTCACCAGGCCCTTGTTTGTGATTTTTGTTTTACTTCTTTGTTTTGACACACCTTCTGGATATAAGCTTCATTTGAGGAAAACTGGACTTACAATTGATTGCTTTCAGAAGGCCAATCTAAACAGGCAAAAAGGCTGTGTGATTCATAGAAAATGCTCAAACAAACATACTGCCCATAATTTCTGACTACGAAATAAGAAACTTTGGTAGCCCTTGATTAGGACATCTCTACAGCTTATGTGTGAGAAAAGAGAACAGTGGATTTTCCTCTGCCCAGCAGCTGGCTCAGCCTTCTCTCCTGCTGCTTTTACAGCCTGTTAGGTAATAATCGTTTTCTATTAAGACAAAGTCCCAAGCCCTTTAAGCCTCAGCAGAGATGAACTTAAAAAATAAGACTCCCCAGGTGGTTGTGGTGGGAAACTGAAACTTCTGTGCCCTGTTGTCCCCTGGGGCAGGAGTACCTGCTTGGAGACAGCAGAGACTCTCTGAAAAGCCATGCAAAATTCTGTTACTATGTATTCTTCCAGGGGGAAGGCCTACAGATAAAATACCACATCTTTTTTTTCTATTTTTTTTAAGTGTACACTCCTAGGAACCTTTACCTTGAGATCACCAGTGTCCAGAAAATCAAAGTGGCTTAGGACAAGAGATGCAAAGTGTGAAGACTGAAAGACTGGGTTTCAACCATAGCTTACCCAGGATAATCTGTGGCCTTCTGCTGGGTTTGGGACTCTGAATCCAGTTTCTTTGCATAGACTTTCTATTTCTTCCCTTGTAAATGTGTGGTAAAATTTCTTCTATCCAAGCTAGAATGACTAACATTTACTCTAAAAAAGTCTCTCCATGCCATGCAGCTCTGGGAATAATATTTTTCAGATTACTGTTCAGTAAACTCATCGGTGTTCATGACTCAGACTGAGGATCACCATCATTCAGGAAGGAAAGCCAAAGGAGAGAGCACTACAGTAATGGGATTAGTACGCCTCTGGCAGATAAAGACCTAGAATTATCTTCTCAAGATGTAGGAGGAAGACTATTGTTGAAGGAGGCCCCAGTGTAAGTTCCATATCCATTCCCTTTGAGAACCCTCTCCATAATAACTGCCTCTCCCGTTAAATGAAAAGTAATACCTGATTAGCTGTTTATGTAGAGCAGCAATGAAGACAAAAGGTAATCCCAAATGGGACCAGGAATTTGGCCTAGTGGTAGAGTGATTGCCTGGCACTCATGAAGTCTCAGGTTCAATTCCTCGGTATCACATACATAGAAAAAGCCAGAAATGGTGCTGCTCAAGTGGTAGAGCACTAGCCTTGAGAAAGCCCAAGGACTTGAACTCAGGCCCTGAGTTCAAGCCCCAGGACTGGTAAAAGGAAAATAAAAATAGAAAGGTAATAATCCCAAACAATATGAAATTCATTGTATGTGAAACAATTCTAAAAAGCACCATGAGCTGAAAATGAAAGAAATATCGACCCACATTGTCAGTTTTATCATCAATTCACAAAGAGATCTTCACAGAATTAAGCTGATTGGGTTAAAGACAAGACAAGTAGAAAAAAAAAAAAGGTCTGACCTCAGCTGTCAGCCATCTCTTCCCTTCCCTGTGTCTGCAAGACATACACAGTAATGTGACATGGTTCTGTCTATGTGATATCTTTTCCTATATGATCAGTGTATGTTAGTTTGTTTTGGATATTCATAGAATGACAATCATTAGCAAGCTCTTTACGGCATTACCAAAAGGCAAACCTCATCTTCCTTTCTTCTCAGGGTGGTGCTGTCCCCACTCTCTCAACATTCCCAGCCACAATTCATTGATTGCCGTTCTGAGCATGAGGTTAAATGATTCCAGGACACAGTATCATATTTACCAAGGTCCAAGATCTATGCCACAGGCCCTGCAATGTTCCTCTTCTGTTCAGACACCATGTGTTAAAAACTTTTACTTTGCCAGTCCTTACTTTCCACCTCCTTCTGCCACTAGCAATACCTGGTCACTTCCCTGTAACTTGTCATTCAAAGTTAGCACAGAGACCACTATGAAAAATTCTCTATGCCTTATCCCACCCTGGCCCATGCTGTCCTCTCTGTCCTTCTATATTCTCATAACTCATGGAGCCTGAGAGTGCTAGTCAGGGGAATCGTCATATAAATGATGATTATGAGAGCCAAGTGGGTATTAGTGATAAACACCAGGACAGCAGATATAAATGGAATGTGTTTAAGGACTACTGGCTGCCTAGCCAGGCTAAGTCTAGGCCACAGATATTATCCTTCCCTGTGGGACTGCTAATACAATGAACTTACAGCTCACTGTAGGAACCTGCCTCTGACTAGCAGGACTTGCCTGGACAGAATTCACCTTACTTCTCTACACAGCACTGTAAAGGGTCCCAAGAAGTAATGTTTTTTGGTTCTTTCTGGGCCAGTGCATGTAGGCCGTGCATGAGGCCATTTTCCTCATATAGGAAAATTTGTATTTACTGACCTTGTTTCAAGAACACCTAGCTCTTACTAGGGAGCCATTTTCAGCTCTTTGTATAGATACCCATCAACAGTTTTGTCCTCAAGAGCTTATATCCCTTTATTCTGTATCTTTGAAAAACTTATTAATTAATTAAACATAATTTTGGAGGCATACCTGAAATGCATCACATAAGGATGCTTAAATAACCTTGAAAACTTACACAGGAACACATCTTAGGCCAATATCCTACGTGTTAAGCACTGAGCCAGTTATCCAGAAATATTAATAAATGGATCATGCTGAACTCACAGCCATAACAAGATGACTGAGAAGGTAAAACCAAGCAGCAAAAACTGACTGTGAGATGGGAGTTTTAATGTTAAGAAAGAGTCTCTATACCTGGACCCATAGAGTAGGTGGCCCCACTATACCCAAAGCACACAACAAGATCACAAGGGCAAGAGTCATTTTATAGTACATTTTATCAACTATGGCCTCTATGAAACAGGAAGTCACAGATATGCATTGAGTCAGCAGTCTATCCATTCAGGAGGAAAAAAAAAACAGATTTTCTGAGACAATGAAAGTTATCAATTTACCCTGAAATTTTACCGGGGAAAATTCTGTTTGTTTGAATACAAATGAGAAATGAAAGATGCTGGAGCGCTCTATTCTTCTCTTTATTAATGAAGTAGGATACATAAAAGGCACATTAAAATTACATTGAAGCCTCATAATCATCTTTCACATCATACTCTGTCACTTCACTTGTCTTGAGAGCAACATTTCCATGACAAGGTGTTACCTCTCCACACTCACACATATACAGTCTTGTTTCTACTCCACTTATTTATTCACTCATTACTCCATGGTGCTTCCTGACATGAGCACTGAGAGTGATCCAGGCATTGTCCTAGGCATAAAACCCTTATCACAGACAACTAAGTTCCTTTCTCTGAAGTTCTAACAGCTTAATGGAGGAAGTAAAAGAGTAAATAACTATGGTGAAAGTGAACTATGCAACTTGTGAGAGGGGAGCTTGGAGAGAAAAAACTGGGAGAAAACAGGGAAGAGGTGACACTGTTCAAACAGCAATGTATTCTTACCAGACTTGTGTAACTGTAACCACTCTGTACAATACCTTTTACGATATATCCTTTTCTTTTGAAAAGGAGTAATAGACAATTTGGACAAAGAATTTCTTTGGTTCTAGAGCAGTTCATGTAAGGAACGTTTACCCAGACACTCGGCAAGCAGGTCAGGGAAGACTTCTAGTTGAAGCCTGAAAAATCATATCACTTACCTGATGAAAGGAAGAAAGAGAAAAAGAAACAAGAGAAACCTTCCCTTGATATTTATGCAGTGGATTGACATTGTATTAGGATGAGTTAAGTTGGGCTTTGGGAACTAGGTGTCTTATATTTATGAACTTCTATTATGGCTAATCTAAGAGAGATGAAGACAAGAGATGTTCAAGAGGAAAGAATTATCTGAACAGACAAGTAATTAGAAAATGTGAGATTCAAAGAGATAACAGTGAATGTCTGAAGGTTCATGTGCCTACATGCAAGTATCTGTATATTTTTAGAGATGTACTCATTTATGAATTTATGCAATGCATGCATGTGTCTATGCATGTGAAGCAGAAGTGTAGTATGTGCAGTTCAAAACATCGGTGTGAAATCCAGTGATCTTTAAACCTGGGGTTCACTTGGGGAGAACTTTCTAGGCAAGGAAGTGTACAGAATATGAATCTTACAGAATGAGGGGGCAGCTGCAGCCAGAGTGCCATTCTGGAGGGAACCACATTTGAAGCAGGAAACAATGAGTGGGTCTATCATGGTGTGCTAGATAGGAGCAGGCCACAAAGATTGGGAAGGGGAAGACAGTCACTGACTGTCACTGAAAGAGTAAGACTGAATGGGGAGAGGAGGAGTTAATGATTCAGGTATGAGGCACAGTCACTGATGAAACATGGAGCCACTGTGCAGTCACCTGGGCTTTTTTTGTGTGGTTTGGGAACAAGGGGAGGGAACCCCTTTAAAGCTGTTTATTGAAATTCAAATTATCATTATATACATATAATATATATATTACTATATTCCCTCCCTGGGCACTCTACTGCTAAAACATTATTCCTAAAGGTCTTCAAGGCTCTTTAGTTCTTCAGAGAACTTTTAGTTGAAGGCAAATGTGGAGGAGAGGTAAGATCTTCTTGCTTAACCAGTGGCCCAGGGAGAAGGGAATGCTCATTAGTCACCAGGCTAGAAAGCTCTCTGAGGAGGACAGGCCCCCACAGAGAGGGATTTGTGTGAGAGCCATAAGAAAGCTACAAGCAAACCACTACAGTGCCTTGGGGGTGACAGAGGCATAAGCATGTGCCACCAGGGCAATCAGCAGCATCCCCATGAGGCCCAGGCATTTAATCTGGGTCAGAGAGAGATTGACAGAGGAGGCAAAGGAGGGGATGTGCATGATGGATTTTGCCAAGGGCCAACCTGAAAGCATTTGGGACAAACAAAAGAGCAATTCCCTTAATCTCCAGCACATTCTGCAGATATTATAAATATGGTTATGGCGTTAGGCTGAGACTGAAGGAGAGATGCATTATTTCACCTGCCTGGAATGAACAGGGTGACTAGTCCCTACATCCCTTTGCCTCCTGCTCTTGAACATAATGCCAGACCACATACATTCACATTATCACAGTCACTTTCTCTCATGAGTGAATGGACCCCTGATCCCTCAAGAGTAAGTATTCTGTACATCTACACATGAGGGAACTGTCAGTTACAAGGCCAAGTTCCATGGATTTTGCTTGTGGATATACCCCACTACACTCCACCAAATGCACTCGATAGGTCTGCAGATAACATCAGCAACTTCTCACTATCATTTTTCTTAATGAGGTTATTACATTACAGTGCATGTATAATGTGTGGCTTTGGCCCCCAGTGCACCATCTCCAGCAAAAATGTAGTGACATTTTATGATAATGGATCAGCTCATCCCCTCTTGTCAAATACTAAAGCCTTATAACTAGAAATTATCTTGATAAATAGCATCCGAAAAGAGATATATTTAAGATGTTCTATAAGAATAATTAATTCTAGGGATGGGTGGCGTGGTGCATACCTATAGTCTCTGCTGCTTGGGAGGTAAATGTTTGAAAGCTCTTAGTTCAAGGCCAGCTAAGGAGAAAATTAGGGAAAACCTACTTTAACCAAGAAATCTAGACATAGTGAATTTATTAAATGAGCTGAGAATTAGCTTAAGTAATAGAGCAACTGCCACTGCCTAGTGAACTTGATCCCCTGAGTTCAAATTGCAGTGCCATGGAATAAAAGATAGTAAACATCAAAGTCATTAATTCCTGACTCTGGAACAATCATACTGAAAAACTACTTAATTTTCAATCCCATTTTATTTTGTACACAGTAACATCCATTCATCCAAGAAATTTTTTTCTGAACACCTGTAGTGAGCCAATAATTTTTAGCTCGTTATGATAATAATATGCTTATTTCAACATCACATACAGCTATAATAGAAGTAAAAGATCACAAACAATGCATAGAATGGTAAAATCAAGGGGTTTTAAAGGAATTAAACTTAGAATTTCAACCTCCCTTTCCTACAGCAGCCCCCCTAGTTATCACCAAGCCTCAATTTTGGCAACAAGACAGGAACATGTTCTCTAAGTACCAGCCAAGGTGCTTTTAGATAGGTAGGACTAAACAAGTTCTTCCATGGCCCCTTAGTGTTTCCTGTAAATGTTCTAAGATGATTATATTTTTAGAATAATATTTTAAAAAACCTAGTCTCAACCAGATGCCTATAATCCTAGCTGCTCAGGAGACTGGAGTCATAGTTCAAAGCCAGCTTGGGCAAGAAAGTCTGTAATATTCACAACTTCAATTAACTACCCAAAAGCTAGAAGTGGAGCTGTAGCTCAAGGGACAGAGCATTACCTCTGAGCAACAAAGCTCAGGGATAGTACCCAGGCCCTGAGTTCAAGCCCCAGGACTGGCTGCCACACACACACACACACACACACACACACACACACACACACACACGGACCACACGGACGACCAGTCTCTCCTTTCATTCACATGATGATAGCTAATATTTACTATAGCTTTTTTAAGTCTTTTTAGACTTTTTTCATATTAAAACCTTTATCTTTCCACTTTTCAATAGCTAGGAATATGTTTTAAAAGACAAGGTGAACTCTAAAGTTCAAGCTGTAAAAAAATGAAACAAAAAAATTTGGCCCTAGTGATTATGACTATGAATGGAATTCAGGAAATCCCTGAAGATGCAAAACCCTCAACCTACTATTGTATCTTTAATTCTTATGCCAAGTTTGCCCCTATCTCCATATGTCCTGATTTAGGCAAACTGGTCGATAATGTATCTCTTTCTGTGGACAGAGATGCTTTGTTTTGCTTTGTTTTAAGTGTATATATTATCATACTATCTACTACATAGAGTCACAATAAGAAAAGAGGCAAAGTTAGTCATTGCCTTAGTTCAAGCTGCTATATGAAATTATCATAGTATGGATGGCTTATGAACAGCAGAAAATATTTTCTCCAGTTATGGAAACTGTAAGTCCAAGATATGGGTGCTAGAATGGTTGGGGTGAAGTGAGGACTCTCTTCTATGTTGCAAAATATTAAGATTTCTCTTTGTGTCTACATTCATATGGTAGAGAGAAAAGGTCATCTGAGGATCCTTCTAAAGGAGCATTTATCCAGCTGATGAAGGGTTCACCCTGATGGCCTAATTCTCTCTCAGAATTAGGCCTCCTATCATCATCTTAAGCATCAGGAATTCAACATGTGAGTTAGTAGAAATATCACAAAGATTCAGCCCAAATAGTAGCAAAATCATATGATTGTTATACTCATGAATGATCCTCTGTGACATAAACATGGTTTTATAATAAAATTCACACATAATGTCTTCCTTTCATTGGCTGATTTCATACCTCAATATATAAGCCATTTTAATTATGTTTTAATTATTTTCTGCTGAAGAGTTTTATGTCCACTGATTAGTAACAACAATTTCATCATTATTACAAAAGATGCTATCAAGATGATAAGAATCTCATTTTGTTAGTGTATATTAGTCATAAAAACATAAAGGGCTTCATTAGACTTTCATAAAGATATAGAAAATAATTTGATCATATCCATTCTTCCATTTCCTCTCCTACATTTTTCAATTTCTTTTGGTCTTTTCCCAAATAATGACTTTCTCCTTCCATGTCTTCATATTTTTGTTGTTGTTTGCTTGTTTGTCTGTTTTTGCCAGTCCTGGGCTTGAGCTCAGGGCCTGAGCACTGTACTTGAATTTTCTTGAGGCTAGAGCTCTAGCACTTGAGCCTCAACACCACTTCTGGCTTTTTCCTCTGTATTTGGTACCAAGGAATCAAACCAGGGTCTTCGTGCATGCTTCGCAAACACTCTACCAGCAGGCCAAATTCCCAGCTCAGCCATGTCTTCGTTGTTGATCTGTATTCTATATATGAGAGGAAACATGCAGTATTTATTTTCAGAGTCTGAATTACCTAATGTAATGCTCTCTAGCTCTATTTGCTTTCTGGGTATTTACATGCTTCTATTCTTCTTTGTGGCTGAATAAAATTATGCTTTATCCATTCATCTAGAATAATTTCTATAACTTGTATACTGAGAATACTGCCACAAAAAATCATGGATTTTCAGACACCATATTTCTATCTTCGCTATGATACATTCAAGCACAGAACAGAGTTATGTGGTAGTCTTATTTTTAACTTTCTGGGAAACTCCCTACTAATTTCCATAGTGGCTGCACTAATTTATATTCCCACCAACAGTGTGCAAGAGTTTGATTTTCCTGTATTTTCACCTACAGTTACTGTTTGTTGTTACTGTTTTTTTCTTTTTTTATATTTTTTATTGTAATTAATAAAAGGGTTACATGATATTTGCCAGATAGGAGGTGCATTAATTCACATACATTGATACCATTTCACATGTCTTGGTACCCATTACCCTCCCCCCTCCCACCACCCACCCCCCGTCTTGGTTTTTCCCCCTTCCCTATCAAATTTCAAATAACCAAATACAAATAAATTCAATATATCAGATAACAAAGTGAGAAACTGTAACAATATGAGATACCCAAGGGATAACAAAGGAGATGAGAGATAACATAGTACATTAAGGACAACAATCATTTGTTATATGGTTTTTGTTTCAATATCCTGGAGGTCCTTTCAATTAGCTTCATACTATGTTACTGTTGTTTTCTTATGACAACCATTCTGATTGGATTGAAATATAATCTCAATGTTATTAAGAATTCGTGTATTTATTGGCAATTTTACAGTCCTGCAATAGAGAAATACCAACAGGTGTCAGGCAAATTAGACATAATTTGCCTATTTATAAATTGAATTACTTACTCTTTTGGTGTTTGCCTTTTGAGCTTTTATAATATTCATCCTTTCTCTGACGAATAGCTAGCACAGATTTTGTCCATTCTGTAGGCTGTCTCTTCACACTACTAATGGTTTCCTTTGCTGGAAAGCACTATTTTAAATGGTGTAATCTATTTGTCAATATTAATATTCCTTGAACTATCAGAGTTCATAGATTTATATTTTGTATGGTACCTTTTGAGGACTTTTTAGAAAAATAACACTTTAATTTTGGCTGAATGGTCATGACTAGGTTGATCAGAATAGATCACTTATATTGGAAAAAATGAAGATGAACTTAGGTAAGAATAGAAATGTATATTCTCATTATAGAAAATAAAAAATCTGGGGGCTGAGGTGTGGCATAGTGGTAGACTGATTGCTTAGTATGCATGAAGTCCTGGATTCTATTCCGGAATACCACATAAACAGAAAAGCCACAAGCGCCCTGTGTCTCAAGTGGTAAAGGGTTAGCATTGATCACAGAGAGGCTCAGGGACAGTGCCCAGTCCCTGAGTTCAAGTCCCAGAACTGGCAAACAAAGAAAAAGAAAAAGAAAATAAAGAGAGTTAGAGATCACAAAGATGAAGATGAGAATATAACCTAGAAAGTATGGGTAGTTGTCTCCTTGGAGTGGAGGCTTTGAGGCAAAAAGCAAGAGAGGAGAGAAAGAGAAAGAGAAGACAGAGAGAGACAGAGACAGAGACAGAGACAGAGACAGAGACACAGAGAGAGAGAGCACTAGCCTGGCTTAGAGACCAATGCTGTGTAGAATATAAAAGAAGACAAAGTTGACTACCATCCAATGGACACAAGCCTGAAGTACTATGACTGTATAAACTGAGATATCAATATATTTCCATTTGCTGAGGTTGGAAACCTAATGTATATAGAGAGCATCCAAAAGTATGCTGATAAACTAACATCCAGTGATCACTCATATATATCTGAATATTCTGCTCATTTGTTACAAAAAATGGATCTACTATCCATTATTTTAATGAAAAAAATCAGGCATACAATATCACATTGTAAAGGTAAAGGGTATGTCTTTATAACCATGAAGCATATAATCAGTGCATACTCTTAAGTGCTTAAGAAACAACATTGAAGCAAATAGCTCTGATCTAGAAGCCAGCAGGAACCTGTTAGTCCCTGTTTTACCCAATAAAAGAGAAAAACACAAAGGGAATGTTTATTATTCTTTGGATGTGAAGAATTGGAATCACCTGAGGAAAGAGAAACATGAAATTTAAGGTCTACAGGGTAGGTAATACCTGGGTAAGCATTGTCTCTGGTTACCATCACCAATGATGCAGACAAAACACTCTAGATACAGTATTACTGAGGTCAGGCTACCTAACAAGTCCAAACAACCTTGTTTCAAAGAAAAGACCAGGAGCTGTGCAAGGATCTCAGTCATGAAACTGTAAGGTCTGCTCAGGATGATATACATATAGTTGAGTTGCTTGTACCAGACCCAGTTAATAAATATTATTCTTGTTA
The DNA here is from genome assembly GCF_031878675.1 of Megascapheus bottae. NCBI lineage: Eukaryota > Metazoa > Chordata > Mammalia > Rodentia > Geomyidae > Megascapheus > Megascapheus bottae. Next base: position 26,048,996 of record NC_143527.1, read on the forward strand.
AAATGGAAGGAAATTGTCAGAGTTTGATTGGAGTAGGAAGATCTGATTTCAGAAGAGGATGGAAGGATGGAAGTATTCTCTCCTATATCTAGGCATCTTTCTCCTTTTGAGAATATCATACCTCTGTAAAGCACTGAGACATCCCCCCATCCTAAAACAATGAAGAATTTCAGCTATATGCATATATTATTAATTTCCTTTGTTATTTGATGAACATATGTTATTCTCCCACCCAAGTACAAAGTTGTTTTTTTTTTTCAGTTATACTCCAGGTCCTATTAGTCCTGAGTCTTTCCCATTTTAATGTCAAATACGTTCAATAAAAGGTGAATATGAAGCCCCCAGAGAACCTTGCTAGCTCCATGGGTTCCACATAGAGCAATATGGAATGAATGAGAATTCATCAAGAAGACATGGTTAACAGAAGCCCGCTCAGAAAGGGAAAAGATGTTTCTACCTGGCTGTCAGTAACTAATGTTTAAAGATCTAAAAAGTCTGCATCTTCCATTCGTGACTAATCACTCATCCATGAACATGTGCAACCAGGTAGTAATGAAGAATTTGAAAACAAATGCACATAGGGTCACTGAAGATGTTAAGGCTACTTGTAAAGTAAGTCCCTTTGGCAAATGGAGATTAAAAATGGATTGGAATGAGATAAATTCATGAGTATGTACTAATTTTATATGGAAAATGTTCTCATGTTCATCATTTCATATCCCTATAACTTAGCCCAGTAACAAATATAAGTGATCTTACCGATCCATAAAAAATGAGTAACCGGTGTATGGCTACAAAAACTGTAGTTCTGATTCTCTTATGTTTGTTCAGCTCTGTCTTCTGTTTCAGGGGAAAGGTCAATGACTGAATATCTTGGGAAAGAACCCAAGACTGAAACTCTGCCCACAGTCAAAGGGAAGAACCTGGATTTGAAATAGAGAATTTCCTTCTGCCTTATTCCTCAAGATACTGTGAGAAAATTGCATAAAAATGATTTTTGTTTTGTTCATTCACTCCATCTTTTTTTGTCTATGCTGGATTTAAACTCAGCCTCACCCACACACATAGTAGGTGAACCCTGTATCACTGGGCTACCACCCAGCCCAAATTGAAAATGTTTAATGTTGGACCTCAGCTCTCAATACACATTTGAATTGAATATGATGAAATGGAATGCACAACTTATCACCAGACAGAGGCCAATTTCAGCTACAGAGACGGGACTTCCAATAAGACTTTTAGATTGACTTTAACCCAGTTGGAACCACAAGCTACACAAACATATTGAATTTCTCAACAATTTCCATAATCATAGAAGGCACACGATGGTCACCCCTCCCTGCACTTCCAGCTCTCTCCTGGCATGTGTTCCTTCCTCGTACTACCTGCTGTTCTGAGTTTTATGTATGAATTTTAAGGGGAAAAAGTATCCAAACGTGAGAAAGAAAGAAATTTTTTTCACTCCCCCTCCCCTTTTGGTGTTCCTTGAAAGATATAATGCATTAAGGGCTGTCAAGAATAGTGAGACAACACAAAAGAGAAGCCCAGAGCAGCTTTCAGGTTCTCATCATGGTGAAAGAGTGACACTGGGAGGACCAGGAGCTATCTTGGAGAAAATAGGAAGGAGCCAAGACAAGTGCTACAAATGGGAAGGACAAGAGGTAGAGAGCAAAGTGTACATGATGATCAAGTGTGTCCAGGAATTCTGTTCTGGAAGCACATGTGTCCTTCCCATCGGATGGGACTGTAATTACAGAGAGATTGAGCTGATGAGGCATAGAAGACCTTTTGTGCTTACATTTGCATCTTTCCACCATAATTATCTCTGACAAAAAAAAATTAACTTACAAATGGATAAGGAGCTAGGAATCTTAGATCATTTGCTCAGTGAGTGTGGAGTCCTGATAAGTGGGATAAGTTTATCTAGTTTCTCCATTATGTGAAGCTCCAACTGTGTTGTATGTGTACGTCTCTGAGCACTGGGTCAGGCCTATAAGGGGGGAAAAAAGATGACAATCCAAAACATCTGTGTCCAGACCAGATTTAGTAAGTGAATCCTTCCTGTACAAGTCCGCAATACAAAGCTCCTTTGGTGCCAGGTGGCGTGCCTCACGCCTGTAATCCTAGGTACTCTGGAGTCTGAGATCTGAAGATCAAGGTTCAAAGCCAGCCCAGGCACTAAAGGACCTGAGACTCTTACCTCTAATTAACCTCTAGAAAATGGGAAGTGGGCCTTGGCTCAAGGATAGGGCAGAAACCTTGAGCTGAAGAGCTCAGGGACAGTGTTATTGGACAAACATAGCTCTCCATAAAGAGTCCATGAGTTCATGATAGTTTGGGGGGACTTGTGACTTGATTTCTTGATTCCCAAAACTATGGAAATCACCACGAGCTGAGTTGTGATATTAGAAAAAGATCTCTAACTGAATTTCTTCTGCCTCTTGAAGACTAAGTGTAAGACATGTTTGACCTTCCATGTAGAACAACAAGCGACAAAACCAAGGCTCAGAGCTAAAATGAATGTGGCAAGATACAGGGACACAGAATTAATGTCCTTGAAAACTTCCATCCTTTGAGAACCCTACATATCTTCTCTTCTCATACTGCTTTTCCTTGCTCTACTGTTTTCTGTTCTTTACTGTTTGTTGAAGCATCCATCATTACCTTACCCTAAGGCTGGCTGCTTGCCATAAATTTCTTACTAGATTTGAATCTGTACCATGTATTTAAGAAGCACTCTTCCATGTGAGAAATTAACTGTTGGTTAGTTGGATTGTTCAACTTAATAATGAATGATGGAAAGTGGACTAATTAATGATGGAATGATGGTAAGTGGACATTAATTTCCCTAGTAAAATCTGATTAAGGTCCTGAAAACCTAGCATTACAAAGAAAGCCCAAGGCTAATCACCTCAGGGCTGAACTATTTCAACATATTTGCCCAGTCAGGGGGCTTCATCTGTTTCTCTGTATCTCTTATGCTGGGTACAAGCCTTGTTCCAACCTTCTGTGTTCACAGAAAGTCTGTATCTGCAAGCTCTTTCCCTACACATAGTTCATACACAGAAAATTATCTCATGAGATGTAATAACTAAAGTTACACTAGCTTAAATGTTAATCTCTGATTAAATATATGGAACTTTTAAATGACAGATATCAGAAACCTATGATCCTGACCAAAAATAAAAATCATCCAGTAAATTTATTATATAAAAATTCTATATATAATTTTTATGATATATATAAATTTTAAATTATATATGTATGTATAAATTTGTGTGTGTTCTGGTACTGGGTCTTGAACTCAGGGTCAGGATGCTGTCGCTGAGATTTTTGCTCAAGACTAGTGCTCTATTGCTTTGAGCCACAGCTTCACTTCTGGCTTGTTTTGGTAGTTAATTGGAGATAAGAGTCTCAAAAATGTTCCTTCATGGGCTAGATCCCTCAGATCTCAGGCTCCTGAGTAGCTAGAACAGTTAGGATTATAGACATGAGTTGTTGGTACTCATAGATGGATGGATAGATAGATAGATAGATAGATAGATAGATAGATAGATAGATAGATAGATAGAGTCAATTGGCCTCAGGCAGACATGCTCCATTTATTCTGACAATTCCACTACCTCCCACCATGTTGCCCCAGTTTGGCTTCGTTGTACTAAATTGCCTAGGCATTCAACCCTGATTTCTAGTGTTATGGGCAGAATACTAGGAGGAAAAGGAAGGAGAAATCAAGGCCTTGTGCTCCAGGCTTCCTCTTGCCCCCTCTCTATCTTCTCAGCAGCTTTCTCCACCATAGTTCTCTCTTTTACAAAAATCACTACAAGTCTCTCTCCATCCAGCAACTTTTTTGCTTTCAGACCTTCAGCTATTGTCGATTCTGGGGAACTTTGACAACTTTCATAAGTATTCTTGAATGTTGTCAACCCCCAATCCCTATTTGCTGCCTTTCACCATTTAATGCAGGGATTCTGACAGCATAGAGCCCACTGATGAAAGCTGAAAGAGAAGACACTGATGAGTTCACTGTTTCTATTCCCAGAGCCAGAGTCAGCCTCATCTTTGCATACCAAGTGATGCTGGGATATTTGGGTATTGGCTCTGGTTGGAGACTGGTTCCTAAGAATTATGGCAGAATCCTAAGCCTCTTGTCCTAAGTAAGCAAATCAACTCATGAAAATCTCCATTAATAAAATTATGATTAAGGCCACAGAAAACCTGAAAACCATGGATGGGCCTTGGAACACACTGGGAGGAACCATCTGGGTTCTGCCTAGGTATATGTTCCTTGAAGCTCATGGGCATTTCAGAAAGAGTGGTTTACTTTTAGCCCATGAGAGATTTTCTTTTTTACTGACTCTGGCTCTAACTTTTTGAATTAATAATGGGAATACAAACGTACCATGTAATTTTAGATTGTTTGTCATCAAGTGTCTATAAAATCAGCTTCATGTTTAGTCAATGCCTTCAGCGCAGTAGTTTTGCTATAGAATATCCAAGTTATCCTTTAATGAAGTTGTCATGGTCATGAAGTCTGATGACTTGATATTCCGTACAGGAAGTGCTTGACTTAGTGTATGGAACTCCTCAAATGGTTAAAGCCTCCTGTTCCTAGATTTTGGAAATCATCTTTAGGGCTCCAATTACTGCCATTACTTGGAACAAGCACTCATCTCCCCACATGGGAGTCTTTCCTAAAGTTGATTTCCCAGATGCCTTTATCTTCCATCCCATACAATCTCACTATCAATGATTAATTCTATATGCAATATGTGCGCTGTTGTTAGAATGGCTTGCACACATGCTTTTGAGTGGGCTGAGTATCACAGGCTATAGACCCCCAGAGCCAGGCACTACACCCTTTATGTCACCTTATCCAAATTAAAGCTAGTTCTTCTTTTCCATCACTATATAAATTCAGGTTTGGGCTGGGAGTTTGGCCTAGTGGTAGAGTGCTTGCCTAGCATGCACAAAGACCTGGGTTCGATTCCTCGGTAACACATACGTAGCAAAAGCCAGAAGTGGTGCTGTGGCTCAAGTGGTAGAGGTATAGCCTTGAGAAAATCCAAGGACAGTGCTCAGACCCTGAGCCCAAGCCCAGGACTGGCAAAAAAAAAGAGTCTTATAAATTCAGGTTAATATCATCAGTGTCAATAGACAATGATGATGGCAATATTAATTTTGATGTTGATAAATTTCTTCAGGGAAAACAACAACAGCATTCTTTTCTTCCTACTCTTAGAAAGCAGTCTGGTTCTCCTAGTTAGTGGCTGATAGCAAACTTGACACTCAGGAATTCTGGGAAAGAGCTTACTGGATTTCCCTGAGCTTCAGGTAAGTTGCACGAGGGGTCTGTGGGGTGGGATGCATGAGGACATTTGTATGCATGTGTTCAGGCACTTAGACTGATTGCCTTCTGTCTCCAACAGGAAATGATTCTAAGGTAAGGCACAGAGGGAGGCTGTGCTGGCTGTAGGTTCCTGGGGTATAACCATAACCATAAGGGCTGAGAGTTTGGGGAGAATAGTTTGCAGTATGGGAGATGTTCCTGCATTTTAGGGGAGCATTTCTTTAGGCCATTGTGGACCAATAAACAGCTCAATTTTTTCATTGTTCTAATTAATTTAATTAAGTTAACTTCCAAGGTGTGTTAAGAAGCAATGCCTTGGGTGATTAACTGTTCCCATATCAAGGTGTTTTCACAAACACATTTACCCTGATTAGTGTACACATTATTATGTAATTAAATACCTCACACAGAGGAATTTATTAGTGCCTCCTTGTCTCCTAACAAATAAAGCAGTCCTCAGAATCTCTTAGAAAAGATGATTCCAGTTGCTAGGAATGAGGGCCCAACAGATGTGGAGACATGTTGAGATCTAGACTGAGAAGAAATCTTCTGAACTCTTAGGACTGCTTCTTTCTGGAAACTGCTCCTCTTCACGAAACACTGGTGCTTTCCATGACCCACTCCTGAGTACATTTTCTTTCCTCTTCTCTTTATTTTTACTGGCACCAGGAAGTCTGTGACCTATCCTGCCTAAAGGAGAAGGAGAAAGAAAAGAAGGAGGGGGGAGGAGAAGAGAGGAAGGGAGAATGAGGAGGGGTGGGGGGAAGAGGGGAGAAAAAAAAACAAGCAAATGTATGAGACTCTGAGTTCAAGCCCAAGTACAAGAACCACTGACCCCCTATACAAAAAAATTTTCTGTATATCTTCCATTTAGCCCTCAGAAAACTTGCATTTTGTTTTGACTTCCCTAGACTCCTTCTATCCATCTGCCATGTGTTTCATCCCGTTGAAGAAGATTCTTTTTTTTTATGTACAGATTAGTTTATTTGGACATGTTATAATTCTGAGGCAGAGAGCTATCCATTTTCCTGGAATACACAATTATGCCTTTTCCATTTAGAAAGTGGTTGATTACTAACTTTATTTAACAAATGCTCACCATTCCTACATAAGATCAATGATATCAAGGTTTATAGAAGTACCTAAATTCTATCATTCTTTATATACGTAAAGCAAAATATGATTACAACTCTTATGTCTCCATGTCTTTCTGCCTGTGTATCTATGTTAAATGCCAGCTTCCAGTTAATCACATATTTTGGTGAAGTTACTGCAAAGAATTTAAAATAGTTCTTTTTTGTAGGCATTTCTATATTTATTTATTTATTTTTCATATATTTATTATTGTAATTAATAGAAGGGTTACATGATATTTGCCAGATAGATGGTGCATTAATTCCCATACATTGGTACTCTTTCACATATCGTGGTCCCCATTTCCCTCCCCCCCACCCCCACCCCTCATCTTGTTTTCCCACTTCCCTATCCAATTTCAAATAACCAAATACAAATATATCCGATATATCAGGTAACAAAGTGGGATACTGTAACAATATGAGATAACCAAGGGATAGCAAAAGAGATGAGAGATAACATAGTACCTTAAGAACAACAATCACAAATTATATTGCTTATGTTTTTATATCCTAGAGATCCTTTCATTTAGCTTCATACTATATGGCCTTTCATATCAAGGTTTTGCTCTATTGCAAATCTCTGCTAGGAGAGCCCAAGGTTTCTACTGATTATGACAAATGTGGGAAACCTTTGAGCCTAAGTTCCTTTGAGTCTGGCTTACTTCACTTAATATGATTTTTTCTAAGACTTTCCATTTCCTAACAAATGGGGCAATGTCATTCTTTCTGACAGCAGCATAGAATTCCATTGTGTACAAATACCACATCTTGTTGATCCACTCATCAACTGAGGGACATCTAGGTTGGTTCCATATCTTCGCTATGGTGAATAGTGCTGCAATGAACATTGTTGTGCTGGTGGATTTAGTATGTCCTTGTTTCTGGATGATTGGGTAAATGCTAAGTAGTAGAATTGCTGGGTCATAGGGGAGCTCCCTGTTTAGTCTTTTGAGGAACTGCCATACTGCTGTCCATAGTAGTTGAATGAGATTGCACTGCCACCACCACTACTGATCCCTCCTGGCCGCATCCCCTCCAGCATCTGTTGTTATTAGTTTTCTTGATCCTGGCCATTCTAACTGGAGTGAAGTGGAATCTTAGAGTTGTTTTGATTTGCGTTTCTTTTATGACCAGAGATGCTGAGATTTCTTCATGTGTCTATAGGTCATTTTTGTTTCTTCTTCAGAGAAGAAACTCTTTAAGTCTTTGGCCCATCTTTTAATGGGATGGTTGTTACTTTGGAAATTAGTTTTGGATTGATTTAATTTTTTGAGCTGTTGATATATTTTAGATATGAGGCATTTGTCCATTGTATGATTGGTGAAGATCTTCTCCCACTCTGTAGGCTTCCTAATTAGTTTACTAGCTATGTCCTTTGCCATACAAAAGCTCTGCAGTTTAATGCAGTCCCACTAATTCAGCCTTTCTCTGATTTGTTGTGATTCTTGCATTTGCAGACTATTCCACCCAGCAACAACACAATATACATTTTTCTCAGCGGCACATGGAACATTTTCCAAAATAGACCGCATTTTAGGGCATAAAACAAACCGGGACAGATTCAGAAACACTGAAATTATTCCCTTCACTCTCTCAGACCACAAGGGCATCAAATTGGAACTGAACACACAACTCCACCAACAAAAACCCTGTAACTCATGGAGACTGAACAACACATTGTTGAATCACCAATAAGTCATCAAAGAGATCAGAACAGAAATCCAACAGTTTATGAAATTTAACAAAAAGGAGCACACAAAATACCAGCTCCTTTGGGACATGGCAAAGGCAATACTCAGAGGAAAATTTATAGCTCTGAGTGCCTAAAATAACAAATTTGAAAAATCACAAACCAACAATTTAATGTGTCACCTTAAGCTCCTGGAAAAAGAGCAACAAACCCACCTTAATCCCACTAGAAGGAAGCAAATTATTAAAATCAAAGCAGAATTAAATGATTTGGAATCCAAAAAAACTATAGAAAGAATCAACAAAACAAGGAGGTAGTTCTTTGAAAGATTTAACAAAATTGCAAACCCTTAGCAAATCTTACCAAAAAAAGAAATAAAGAAATAAACAAAATAAACAAAATCACAGACAAAAATGGTAATATCACGACAGAAATTACCAAGATCCAGAGTATCATGAGGGAATACTTCTCAAACCTTTACACCAACAAATTTGAGAATCTAGAAGAAATGGATGAATTCCTAACCAATATTAACATACCCACACTGAACCAAGAAGAACTAACCCAACTAAACAGGCATATTTCAAACACTGAAATAGAAAATGCAATAAGAGACTTTCCACCTAAGAAAAGCCCAGGGCCAGATGGATTCACAGCTGAATTCTATAAGGGCTTCAAAGCAGAGCTCACACCAATACTCCTCAAGCTCTTCAATGAAATTGAAAATGAAGGTTCTTTACCAAACTTATTCTATGAAGCCAGTATAACCCTCATCCCCAAACCAGACAGAGATTCATCAAAGAAAGAGAACTACAGACCCATTTCTTTGATGAACATCGATGCAAAACTTCTCAACAAAATTCTGGCCAACCATCTACAACAACTCATCAAAAAAATTATACAATATGATCAAACAGGTTTCATCACAGGGAGGCAAAGCTGGTTCAACATACACAAATCAATTAATATAATTCAACACATCAACAGGAGCAGGGACAAAAATCACATGGTTGTCTCAATAGATGCAGAAAACGCATTTCACAAGATCCAACACCCCTTTATGTTAAAAATCTCTGGAGAAACTAGGAACCCATGGAACATTCCTCAATATAATAAAGGCTGTGTATGACAAACCCACAGCTAGTATTATACTTACCGGCAAAAAGCTAAAGCCATTCCCTCTAAAATCAGGAATGAGACAAGGATGCCCACTGTCTCCCCTCCTCTTTAACATAGTATTAGAATTCCTAGCCAGAGCAATAAGGCAAGAAGCAAGCATAAAGGGGATCCAAGTAGGGAAAGAGGAAGTAAAACTATCCCTCTTTGCAGATGACATGATTCTGTATTTAAAGAATCCTATAGACTCCACTCCTAAGCTTCTTGAGCTGATTCAAAACTTTGGAAGGGTAGCAGGTTATAAAATTAACCCTTAAAAATCAACTGCCTTCTTCTATGCCAACAGTGAGAGGAATGAGGCAACAATCAGGAAAGCAACTCCTTTCACAATAGCCTCAAAGAAAACAAAGTTTCTAGGAATTACCTTAACTAAGAATGTAAAGGACCTTTTTGATGAAGTATGTTCTTTAAGGCTATCTCCTATTGCAGAGGAGAGGAATAGCTCATATCAAAAATGAGAACTGATTACATATGCAGCTTTGAGACAAGTATAAAGAGCAGTTCCTCTGAACAGCACATCCACTTTGTTCAGACAACCTTACAAACTTTAAGTGTTTCCTACCAATGGAAATGTTAAACTCACACTCACTGAGTATGTATACTCCATAAGGCTCTGTGAAACATTTATTCCCCTCATGTAAATTAATCTTGGCATTCTATTACCATCATTATCCAACCAGTGAGGATGCTGAGGTACAAACCATTCAGATCCCTTATTCAAGATGACTTAGCTAAATCATGGATACAAGACCATCAGACAGAAAACCCAGCCCCTTGTTCCTGTTCTACTCTCAGCCTTGGTCACAGCTGAGTACAAAAGTGCAGCAGAGCCGTGATTTTCAGGTCTAGGGACCCTGAAGCCTACGGTTTTGATGTGATGGGCCAGGAATGTTCCTTTGCTTGTCTGCCCCATTTGATGCAGGCAAGGCCCAGGAAACTTCGCCACCTTAGAGAGGATAAATTAAGTGACATTTCAGGGGAATGTAGAAAATACTACTGAAGGCCAAGTGAATCAATGCTGAATGCAGAACAAAACAGTTCCCACCACTGGGATCAGACTGTTCAGGTTGGTGGCAGGGAGAGAGAATTATATGAACCAAGGGCTAGCTCCTGAGGGAGCCAGGATTGATTCTGTATGATTGATGACTCGGGGACAGAATGCCAAGTCATCAATTGCCTTGGCTCATGCCACAGACAGCATCAAGATCACTTTTCCCTCGTGCCCAGTCTGAAAGATTTCTCTTTTGTTTGTTTGGCCTGGGGCAGGCGCCTGCTGGACTCAGCTATGTAATGTTACCAAGGCATTCCACAAAAAGACAGGTGACATCACCCAGCAGAACTTGAAGGAGAAGCAAGAAGATTGGGAATAAGGGTAAGAGCTCTGTGTGTAGGTGTGTGTGTGTGTGTGTATGTGTGTATGTGTGCATGTGTGTGTGTGTGTGCCTGTGTGTGTATATAAGTGAAAGAGTGAGAGAGACAAAAAGAGTGAGAGAGATCAACAGTACTAGTCACAGTGCTATACATAGTGTTAATTATATATAGTACTAGAATAGTGCTAATAGGTAATCTTTGACGAACCACAATATTTTTACTGCTCTGTTTCTTCATACGGTGAATCAACCTGGTCAAATCAATACCTTCTATCTCATCAGGATCTAGGAAAAGACAAAATTTCTCCACAATTTGCTCATGCTAGCCCTACAGTTTGATATTCCATTCCTTGACCTTTAGTTTGATTTCTTGGGAAAATTGTGATTTGCCTTATACCTTACACTTGATTGCACATGATTGGCTAGCCCACTCTGGCTCTCTGTATGAAAAAAATCTCTGCTTCCTGGGAGTAGAGACAAGTAGAGATTTTCTCCTAGAGCTTCTTTATAAGCCTGAAGCTTGTTACACTGTATGCTCTATAACTCTTCCACCAAATCCTACATATTTGTTCACATTTGTATATTATATATATAACATATGTACACATATGTATTTGACCTATAAGTCGGTAGGTTCTGCTACTCTGGAAGACAGAGAAGACATTAAAATTTTCCTTGCATGATTTTTGAAGTTCTTCAAAAAGTATATTACTATGATTTTTAATATTAGGTTAAGAAAAATAGAGACAAATTTCAGTTCTTCACTTTTTATTTTATTCTAGTTGCTTGACAATGTTAATAAAGTAGACTGACAGGTAGAATAATAAGTCTGAGAATGAAAACCCAGTATAAGTGAAACAGTGATGATAGACCCTTTTAAAAGACTCTATGCCTAAATTATAACAAAAGTAATTCACATACACAGAAAAAGACAAGAAAAGAGAGGGATGAAGAAGAAAATAATACATATTAACAAATTACCATTCGGTGCTGAACATAATTAAATACTAGTCATAAATTTTCTACCACTGCATTTATTTGTGTGTGTGTGTGTGTGTGTGTGTGTGTGTGTGTGTATTTCAGACTAATTGCCCACAGACTACGGCCACCTAATCTTTGATAAGGGAGGCAAAAAAAAAAAGAATGGAAGAAAGATAGCCTCTTCAACAAGTGATGCTGGCACAATTGGTTAAGCACCTGCAGAAAACTAAAGTCGGATCCTTCTTCATCACTCTGTACCAGGATTAACTCCAAATGGATCAAAGACCTTGAGGTAAAAGCAAATACACTGAAAACTTTATAAGAAAGAATAGGAGATACACTAGGTCTCCTTGGCACAGGTTGAAACTTTCTTAATAAGGTTCCAGAAACACAACAAATCAGAGAAAGGCTGGATAAGTGGGACTGTATTAAACTGCAGAGATTCTGTAAGGCAAAGGACATAGCTAGTAAATTAATTAGGAAGCCTACAGAATGTGAGAAGATCTTCATTAACCATACAATGGACAAAGGCCTCATATCTAAAGTATATCAACAGCTCAAAAAATTGAATCACTCCAAAACTAATCTCCAAAGTAACAACCATCCCATTAAAAGATGGGCCAAAGACTTAAAGAGTTTCTTCTCTGAAGAAGAAATAAGAGTGGCCTATAGGCACATGAAGAAATGCTCAACATCTCTAGTCATAAAAGAAATGCAAATCAAAACAACTCTAAGATTCCACCTCACTCCAGTTAGAATGGCCAGGATCAAGAAATCTAATAACAACAGATGCTGGAGGGGATATGGTCAGGAAGGATCACTACTACACTGTTGGTGGGAATGCAAACTCGTTCAACCACTATGGAAAGCAGTATGGCAGTTCCTCAAAAGACTAAACATAAAACTCCGCTATGACCCAGCAATTCCACTACTTGGCCTTTACCCAATCATCCAGAAACAAAGACATACTAAATCCACTAGCACAACGATGTTCATTGCAGCACTATTTACCATAACAAAGATATGGAACCAACCCATATGGCCCTCAGTTGATGAGTGAATCAACAGGATGTGGCATTTATACACAATGGAATTCTATGCTGCTGTCCGAAAGAATGACATCGCCCTATTTGTAAGGAAATGGAAAGATTTAGAAAAAATAATATTAAGTGAAGTAAGCCAGACTCAAAGGAACATAGGCTCAATGGTTTCCCTCATTTGTCATCAGTAGAAACCTTGGGCTCTCCTAGCAGAGATTTATAATAGAACATAACCTGCTCATTTTTAAGCAATTATTTGCTAGGCTCTTTCCCTGGCCATGCACAAGTTTTGAAATATTGGGGCCCAGGGTGTAGCTACCAGAGTGAATTTTCACTAAATGGATTTCCTTTGACACTTCCTGAAATAATTCCAGAGGTCTTGATAACAGGATGGATACATGGTGATCCTAACTGAAGACAAATATCAACAGAGTACTGAGATTAGCACAAGAAATCTAGAAACTTCTATGCAAGACTCAAATATCAACTTAGGAATAGGACCCTGAAAGACTAAGAAATGTACTTGTACTAAGAACAACCCTAGGAACTGAACACAAATACTAAAACTACAGTCCTTGTCTTTGTCTAGTTTGACCTATACTCAATGGCACTGCACTATGTTCCAGGTTGGGAACTTTTTAAAGGCATCTGAACAAAGATGAATGCATCCCAAAGAAGGCAGAAGAAAGAGACTTACAAACCTAGTCCTATGAGGAAAATAGGAGAGAATTATTTGACTAGAGCAGAAAAATTACCTAGTCATAGAATATGAGAGGGAGACAGGATAGGTATTCCTCTTTAAACCTCTTGTGACACTGTTTCATAGGAGGTACAGATTCATTCTTCATAGTTCTTCAGGTAACAGATAGAGAATATGTGCTCTTACAAGAGTCCCCATAAATCAATTAGTCATACTGGTGAAGCAGTGGTCACCATATCCCCCTGTTAAAAAAAAAATCTGTAGAAGTCATTGATTTGGACTGATCTCTTAGAATGGACTGCAATGGATTAAACCAAACCATAATGGAATCATTTGTGGTAGCTACCATATAAAAAGAAAGTGGATTTACCATTGACAAGGCTTGGTTTACTTTAGTGGGCATGTTAAGGATGTTGTAGGTTCAGTTTCAGGAAGCATCTTCAAAACAACCAATCTCCTTCCCCAGTTATGCTCCTTATTTCTGCTTTCTTTGGCCTTTCTTTGACTTATATAAAAGTCCCTTGAGTCCTGGAAGCCTTTATCCTGTTTTATACAATGAGATCCTGTTTCAACTCCTAAGGCAGTAATAAAAGCCAAGTAAGTCTTTAAAATAAATGGTGTTAAAATTTTGTCTTTTGACACCGTCTAGCAAGAGTATTTGAAAAATCTTGTTTTTTTAATGTGTCAGATAAGTAAGGAAAATAATTATGTAAATCTGTTCAGAGTCAGTGCCACAAAGCGTCTTTCTGTTAGAGTCCATGATTCCTAATAGCTGCTATAAAGCAGAGAGTAGAAAAGGTTTATTGTCTAATTTTCAGTTCTATTTAGAACTTCATGGTATTCTGCTGTTCAAGCACACCTGAAGAACCCTAAACTCCAGTGTAAGATATATAAGTAAGAGTGATTATGTGTTTTGCTGTTTAAGGACTCACCCACAAGACCAGTTAACATAATCTGTGGGGATGAAAACAATGAGCTCAGTTTCAGCATGTGAGATGTCAAATATCAGGCAAAGCTAGGAAGGACTGTTTGTTTTGAGAAGGAGGAAAATTATCGAAATTCCCTCACCTAGCTAGTGCTATCCAACCTGTACTTCTGCCTCAGCTGCCCGTTGAATAAACACAAGCTGTTACCCAATCTCTCTCTTCAAGCTTTCCAAGGGTCACTCTGAATCCTAAGACTCATACCCTTTTCTGAAGCCCAGTCAGTTCACCCCTTCACCTGATCTTTGATGATGAATTCAGTACAAGAAGAAATATCTCTGCGGCACAATGGCAGACCCAAATCCAACTCAAGTTGAGGACCTAAAGACATGAAATTTAGAATGCAAAAAAGAACCAACTTTCTTCACTTCTTCAAATGAAGCTTTACTAAAGTGTGTACACTTGTCGAGAAGATAGAAGTACATCTATTCTACATCGAGCAGGAAGAAAAGAAGCCAGAATTCCCTTCTGTATCTTATCCTTGTCCTCCAGGGGATCCCTAAGAAAACACCACAAAGACTGATTTAAAAACTACTGAGAATCATTTTGCATTTGGGGAAACTGAGGCAAGGAGATTCGAAAATAAGAGTCTCTCATCCAAGTCAACATCACTAATTTAGCAATATATGTAATGTCTGGTTCCTGGCTAACACAGTGCTCAGAGCATATGGCTATTCCAAGAGGACAAGGACACTATCACCAATTAGAAATTAGTCTCTTTCTCTTAGTAAGTGGACCTGGAGTTATTTACATCTCCTTCCAATGTAGCACAGAATACACTCTGAGAGAAATGGAAGGAAAAAGTTGTGGGAAAATGAAAAATTCTGTTTTGGCAGACAGAGTTTTTGTTTTGTTTTGTTTTGTTTTCTATTTTTTGCAAATATGCTTCCAGGCCTGAAATTTGGCTTATTTTTCTATAGAATGTCAGCAGTTTTAGTCTTAACAACAGCTTTCTCAGCAAAAAAAAGGAAGAGAAAAGAAAAAAAATAATTTGGGGGTCCATGTAAGTTGTCTATTTGGTTTTCTTTCCTCATTTTTTTTCTTTCCTGTTTTTTTTTTTGGTGCAAAACAGAAGTTTGAAGCTCAATGAAAAATGGACTGTCTATATAATCTCCCTCCTCTGTCCAGGGATTCATTGTCCTAGATGGGCTCCATGACTGGTCGTGTAAAGCTGAGAGCTACAACTAGAGATACATGCAAGAAGAGAATTTCCTCTGTAAAGTCAAATAGTTCAGCAGAGTATATATCTGCCTGGATGCTCTGTGTGACCTACAGAGCCCTCACACCAGATGGAATACCATGAGAGCAGATAAAGAACCTCCTCTCTCCATGTCTAGCTGTGTTCCAGTACCCTGCCTGTGGTTGTTTATGCTTTATCTATATTTGGAAACCTGTACCAATGCTTATCTGTAAACTCTGTTCACAATAAATTTTCAGTTCCCACAAATCAAAACAAGTATTATATATTGCACATGATCTAGCTCTGGGCTGGAAACATAGTTTACCATGCAGAGAATGGTACATAAATTATCAAAAAATTAATTTAATTAATTAATTAAATTTGAAGGTATCTTGCTACCATCACCATACTTCTTCATCCTTGTTCTCTTCCAAAGTTTCTGCAACCTTAAGCAAGCTATCATCTCTGCGTTTTTTATTTCTCCAGCAGTCTAAGAGGATATACATTTTTTTCACCAGAGTTTCTTTGCAAAGGTAAATAATATAAAATGTGGAGGTGAAGCAAAAACAATCCTGAATTGTTCCTTTCCTGCTTTCTCCTTCAGACTGCTTCTACTTCTTCATCTTTCAGGGATCCTTTTAAGTAGATTTGCATATAAACACCTGTTTAGAGACTATACTAGTCTCCTCAGCCTGTCAGACAATAATGATGCCCTCCTGACACAGAGGTAAAGATACAGATTGACAGACCCGCAGTCAAGCCCTAGGAGTTGGCAGTAGAGTAAAATTGTAAGACATATAGTCCAGGAAAGCTGAACTAATGTGGGTCCCAGGAGCCATTTAGAACAATTGGTTGAGGGGAGGGGTAGGTAAACAATCCATGGATCCATGTACTGAAAACCATAGAGTTCAGATCATTCGTGGAGGAAAGAAACAACAGCAACAAATCAACAGTCCTAAAAGCACCGCTAACACAGGAATATGATGAGTGGGTGTTGAAGTCCTAAACATTCTTCAAAAATCAAAGAATCATATGAAACTAAAGAGGAGATAAAATCTGAGCATACACTTCTCATCATCCCTTGATTCTTCATAGGATCCTTCTGGATACATCTTAGCCATCTGCCACTAAATGGGCATTCTTACTCAGGTTCAGTAAAGTGGAGGTCTTTACCAGGATAACCTCACAGCTAATATGTGGCATGTGCCTTAAACCAAGCAGATCCACAAGTTCTGTTCTGCAATTTTCCAAGACTTGATAAAAGAGAATAAATTGTGTGGGTTACATTGCCCATGGTAAGATGTTCCATTTGGGACCATTGCTCTTTTTGTTTTCTAGTAGTGATGCTGGCAGAACGTAGTCAGGTTCTGCCTAGAGCTGCAATTTCTACCTTAGTGTTGGATGGGCCACTCCAAACAACAGAGAAGAGATGGAGAGCTCCAGGTGCAGCCAACCTCAAGGCTGGCTCTATTCCAGGCCTTGCAATGTGAGTGGAAGAAAGTAGGATCTCCTTCTTCCATATGCATATTCTATTGTTGGCTTTTCAGTTGACTTTCTGTCACTTGCAGCCACCAAAAAAAAAAAAAAACACAAAAAAACCCTCCTGATGAAGTTAAGAAGCCGAGCTTTTAACCTCTAATTCAATTGTTTTCAGCCCTTCACCTGGTGACACACACTTCTTATAGAGAATAACCTAAAGATCTATACACCTGCCACCTGAAAATACTATACACCTGCCACCTGAAAATACTAGACCAGTCATTGTGGAGAGAGAAAGAGGAGACTTTCTGAGGAGGGATTCATGCCAAGAAGTGGTTCTGAATATCAACCAAGTAGAGGGGAAGATCCTTCCTTGTAAACAGCTCATTCATTCTGACAAACCATTCCCTTACACATGCTTACCTCTGGCCAGCCCCTACCCTCACAGCACCCTGGAGAATCACACCCACAGATGCCCGTATACTTTCCAAAGAATAGAGACTAATGTTTTTGGCAAAGGACCCATTAGTACTTTAAATGTGAAGGAATTTAAAGTTCTAAGTTGTCATTTGTGCAACCATGGTCGTTGCTGCACTATTCGCAATAGCCAAGGCATTTAAAAACAGCCTAGATGCCTTTCAGTACACAAATAGATCAAGAAAATGGGATAAATATACACACAAACACACACATACACACACAGATATACACATAATGGAATTTTACTCATCCATCAGGAAGAATGAAATTACATCATTTGTAAATAAATGCATTGATTCAGAAAGAAATTATGTGACATGAAGTAAGGCATGCCAGAGAGACAAAGGATGGATGGGTATTTTCTTTACTATGATAAAGTTAGAGCTAATTTATAAATATTATGTATAAACACATGTAAGGAGATATGCACATGTACAGAAAAGCATTAATTGAAGTACAGTTGATGCAGGGAAGAATTCAAATGATGTACCTCCTTTGTAAGATCAGTGTATGCAAGTGGTTCTTATTGATATCAAACACTTTGCCCATTGGTCACAATGACCATAGGCATGTTTATTTGAACATACAATTTATAATACACAATTCATTTATCCACTGACATTGATTGACATGCATCTTGTTTCCAATTTGCTAGCACAAACTGAGCTATTACAAAAAGACATTCCTTTGGACATCCACTTCTCAACCTGAGGGACTGTTTCTCTACTATATACACTAAAAAGTAGAATTGTGAGTCATATTCTTTCAGTACTTGCAACTTTAATTAGGATCTCCAAATTGCCCTGAAAAACCTTGGTTTGCTTATTTGTTTTTCTGTTCACAATTCCTCTCTCTCCAAATCTTCAGCCAGATTTAAGATTACTAAACCTCTTCCCTGCCATGTGAGAAATAATTCATTTCAAAAAAATTATTTTTACTGCTCACTGGTGTGCTTGACCTCCTGTTTGTGTATACTGTCTGTCTAAGCTTTCTTTGCTGCAAAATAACATTGAGTCTACTTTCTTTCAATCCATCTCTGGGCCATTTTCTTTTAAATTATTCAGTGTTTTTTATTGGTTTGTAAGACTTTGTCCATTCTGGTCATCATGCCTTTGTTGATTTGAGCTTTTGTAAACATCTGTGTGTGAACTTTGTAAACAAAATCTTCAGTCATAGAGATGTATGACTCAAAATGAATCATTAATTTAATTTATGATTTCTACATTATGCATATTGCTTGAGCAATCTTTAATTTTCTTTTATAAGGACATATTTCTACAGTCTTGTCAATACATATTAAAATCACTTTCCTTATGTCAGTGGTATGCATGACATTTTATATTCCTTTTTGGTACGAAGTTGTCATGCATGCAACATAATTTCACATGGAAAAACAATTCTAGGAGTACAAGTTATTGAATAGTCCATCCTTTCCTGTTTTTATAACATGTGTTGCCCATATGTATTGATTTTGATCTATTATTTAAATAAATCGTATGTCAAAACCACAAGACATTTTAGTATCATAAAAACCTGGTGCAGTGGCACTCACTGGATCATTGTGCAGGCCAGTTGAGCATAAGTAAGAGACTGTAGCTCAAAAATAACCTAGACATCGAGATCTGAGGGCCTCTCTCCAATGGTAGAGAACCTGCCACATAGCAAGGGCAAAATCCCAAGTTCAAGCCTTACTACTGCCATACACACACACACACACACACACACACACACACACACACACACACACTGATGTCTACTTTGTTAAATATATATATGTATATAAGCCTAGGCTTGGTTTATTTATCTTTCCCTGTTTATTTTTTTAATATTTATCTTAGTTCACCCATCAGCAGAAATCTGCACGATTGCCTCCTATTCTGTCTCTTCTTAACTACTTTTCTTTCTGTTTGTCTTTCTGTCTCTCTCAATCTCTTTCTTCTTTTCTTCCTCCCTCTTCCTTCTCTTCTTTCCAGCAGCTAAGAAGTCTACAGCTCTGCTCTACCATGTTCCCCTGCCATGATAACCTACCTTTCTTCAAGCTTCAGGCAATGGAAACTGCTAGTTGTGAACTGAATCCTTGGAAACTGTGAGCCATCTTCGTGTATGTGGATTTCCTTTGATATTTTTCACGAGGCAAAAAGCTAAGACATGTAAACTCATGAATTAAGGAGCATGAAGCTGGAAATGGTGCTGTGACTCAAAGTGGTAGAACACTAGCCTTGAGCAGATGAGCTGAGGGACAGCACCCAGGCCATGAGTTCAAGCCCCATGACCAGAAGGGGGAAAAAAGGACCATGAAGCTGACATTCTTTCTATGCAGGCTGATCATCTACTTTGGGACTGGGACAAATGATGTTGTCATTTGGGTGTTAAATGTCTATCAATATCCCAAGTGTTAAAGGATTGGACCCCACAATAACACCATTGGGAAATGGTAGAATCTTTAAGAGCCAGAACCTGTGGGAAGTCCTTCTGCCATTGGGGATAAGCCTCCAAAGAACTTGTGAGATCCTGACTCCTTCCTTCCTGTCTTTTCCTTACTGGCTATGAAGTGGACAATTTTGTTTCACTACTCACTCTGGTCATCATGCACTGCCTAGCCACAGACTAAAAGTAATGGAAAAAAATTGACTAGCACTGAAGATTTTTTACACTCTGTACCCATTTTACTTTAATCTATTTATCACTGACATAAGCCCTTCCCTATGTGAAATTCCTTTAGTTTACAATGAAGAACCGATTTTATGCAAACACAGTCCTTCTATTTTCAACAATCAAGTTAGAATTTGTATGCACATTGGTCATATTCTCACCACAATTCTTTCAATTAGTCTTCTAAAATTTTCTGCCATGAGTGTTCCCATGTTTACATGACCTTTTTGATCAAAGCTACTGTGTCAGGCTCTGTGTGGACAATTTCAAGTCTTAAGTCTACAGACATTTGTTTCTTCTCCCTCTGCTCTTCCCTACTGACATCCAATCTCCTACCATTTTCCTTCTCCACTCATCTCAATATCTATTGCCTAGGGCCTTTTACTGTCTCTAAAATACAAGGAATTGGCCATAACTGAAAATTGGAAGCTTCCTAAAAGAAGGTACATTTTGCATCAGAATTTTTTAAGTAAAAGCCAAAAGTTATAATGATGGACTTTCACATGATATTTTCTTCAAGCTGCCTGGGAAATGTTTGTGGTTGTCAGCTATTCCAATGGTTCTTACAGTCATAAAATTTGATGGCTATCCTACAAAATTAAGAAAAGTGAAGGATGGGGTAGATTAGGACAGATGAGTGAGAATGTTGAAAGAGGTAATACTGATCAAGATCTATAAATTGTTTTGTTAAATGGCAATTGCTTTGATTTTTTAAGAAACAAAATCCATATAATGACTAATTGTTGTCCTTAATGTACTATTTTATCTCTTATCTCTTTTGCTGTCCCTTGGTTATCTCATATTGTTACAATATTTCACCTTGTTATCTGATATATTTGATATGTGCTTAATTGGTTTTTTGAAACTGGATATGGAAGGGGAGAAATCAAAAAGTGGGGGGGAGGGGGAGGAAAATGAGGACCATGTCATGAGAAAGGGTATTAATGTTTGTGAAGTAATACACCTTCTATCTGGTGAATATAATGTAACCCTTCTATTAATTACAATAAAAAAGAAATTTAAAAAATTAAAAAAAAATTTTAGAAAACAACATTCCACAGGGACATTTGGACTGTGATGCATTCCCTTAAAGGTCTGAAGGGCTCTCTGGCTGAGGTGAAGATACCTGTCAGATACAAAGCACCCATCTTTTCCTCCCTGCAGTTCACATGCATATATGCTCACTAACTGGAAAGATGCAAGTGTCACAAGCCTTCTGGCAGCAGGCTAGGTTAGCATGTACCATATCTGAAATCCACAAATGAAACATTGTGAGGATTTAGAGATAGTTTCTACTGGCACATAATAGGCACTGTAGAAATAAAAGTGCTTCATGCAATTTTCTGTCTCCTAACAAAAGTTTTAGGTTCACTGGTCTTTCTTCAAACCTGTTTAGTGAAGTCAAGAAGCCTTTGAGTAGAAATGGTGATGGAGTATATTGCCTAATTAACTGTGCTGGTAATTAAATTGCAATAGAAAGAGCCTATATGTACTTAACTAGACATTTATTATGGCCTAATAAGGTAACAATTGTGCAATAAATACATACCACTTGATTATAATGAATAGATGCACTGAACATTAATAAATGAGGCTGGCAGGCTAACTTTGTGGAATGTCTTTCATTAGAAAACACGTAAAGCCAGGCAACTGTGGCTCATGACTCTAATCCTAGTTACTTAGGAGGTTGAGATCAGAGGATCATAGTTCCAAACCAGCCAGGACAGGAAAGTTCATGAGACTCTAACCACTAACCACAAACACATAGAAAGTGGAATTCAAGTAGTGCAGTGACAGCCTTGAGGGGAAAAAAAAGGTCAGGAACAGAGCTACCAGTACAGAAAGAGCAGGTGGGGGGGGAGGGAGGGAGAGAAGGAAGAAAGGAAGGGAGAAAGGAAGGAAGGAAGGAAGGAAGGAAAGAAGGAAGGAAGGAAGGAAGGAAGGTAATAACCACAGGCCTAATAAATGATCACAGTTTGAAGCCACCCAGAGCAGAAAAATATGAGACATTCTTAACTCCCGTTAACCACCAAAAGAAAAGCTGAAACTAGAGATACAGCTCAAGTGTTATAAGCAAAAATGAGTGAAAGTTTAAACACCAGTACTAGCATACACACACACACTCACACACACACACACACACACACATATAAATATGTGTGTGTGTGTATGTGCATGTCTACCTCTTTTTCATATCAAAATATTTAGTTGATTAAACAAAATATATATGATCAAATAATGTGATTACTTCTTTTTGCTATAGATCATCACTGCTCCAAATTTTGTGGTTAGAGTCAAGTACACACATGGAGAGGACTGGGAATGTCCTTAGGACTCAACTGTTTTATTCCTTCATGAGAAATTAAGGCCCCAGTTAGAATGCTGCTTTGTCAAAATTCCTATAGATGTGAGGCTCAGAAGAACCTTGCACACATAGCTTCTTCGTACATGCTGTTTTCCC